>NC_091311.1:1177804-1307763 GCF_038502225.1 Cherax quadricarinatus | reverse complement strand
TATAGTGTTGTGGTAGTAGTGATGGTACAGTGTTGTGGTAGTAGTGATGGTACAGTGTTGTGGTAGTAGTGATGGTACAGTGTTGTTGTAGCAGTGATGGTACAGTGTTGTTGTAGTAGTGATGGTACAGTGTTGTGGTAGTAGTGATGGTACAGTGTTGTGGTAGTAGTTGCAGTAGTGATGTTACAGTGTTGTGGTAGTAGTCGTGAGTAGTGATGTTACAGTGTTGTGATAGTAGTTGTAGTAGGGATCTTACAGTGTTTTGCTAGTAGCTGTAGTAGTGATGGTACTGTGTTGTGGTAGTAGTTGTAATAGTGATGGCACAGTGTTGTGGTAGTAGTTGTTGTAGTCAGGCAACGATGTTGGCAGACGTAGGAGTGAGGACCTGATTAGCAGGTATAGGTCAGCAATAGAGATAATTAGGAGGAAGGGTGGGAAACCTGTCATATGTGGCATTTTGCCAAGGAGAGGAGTTGGAAATGAATGGTTGTCCAGAGCAATTGGTGTCAACTGCTGGCTGGACAAATACTGTAAGGAAAATGCAGTAACATTCATTGACAACTGGGACCTCTTCTATGGCAGAAATGACATGTATGCCAGGGATGGGGTTCACTTATCTAGGTGTGGGGTGGGAGCACTGGCCAACGCAGTGGAGGGAGCTGTTAGGTCTTTAAACTAGGAATAGTTAGTGGTATGGGTTTGGCGGGAAAACTGTGAAGTCGCAGGGTAGTAACATGAGTACTAGGAGAACTAGTAATAGGCAAAATGAGGTGGATATTGGAAAGCCAGTGGCACTAATTGACAAGGACAGTAATAGGTTTAGTGGAATAACAGAAAGGAGCAGGAAGGGTAAAGAGAGAGGAGGGTCATTAAATATTTATTACACAAATAGTCGCAGTGCTAGGAATAAGATGGACGAGTTGAGACTAGTTGCTAGTGCAGGTAACATAGATGTATTTGCCATTACAGGGACGTGGTTTAATTCAAAAAGTCGGGACATGCCTGCAGAATGTCACATTCAGGGTTTTAAATTGTTCCAAGTAGATAGAAGTATCGGGAAGGGGGGTGGGGTGGCATTGTATGTCCGAGATCGCTTTAACTGTTGTATAAAAACGGGTATTAAGTCTGAAGTAACACATACAGAGTCTGTTTGGATAGAATTTTCAGAGGGGCATGAAAAATTAATTTTAGGTGTGATATACCGTCCCCCAAATTTAGATAGGGACCATGGGAGACTACTATGGGAGGAAATTGTTAGGGCCACAAGGCACGATAATGTAGTAATTCTAGGAGACTTTAACTTTAGTCATATTGATTGGAATTTCTTGACTGGGAATTTAGAATCATACGATTTCTTAGAAGTAGTTCAGGATTGTTTTTTGAAGCAGTTTGTGACAGAACCTACAAGGGGAAATAACCTGCTTGACTTAGTTCTGGCAAACAATGAATCCCTTGTTAATAATTTAGAAGTTTCAGAGGAACTGGGTGCTAGCGACCACAAATCAATTACATTTAGAATTGAATGGAAGTATGATAGTAGGGATAACTCAGTAACAGTCCCAGATTTTCGCTTAGCAGATTGGGGTAACGAAGAGAGCTATCAATATGACAGTTTTCTGAACACAATACATGCTGCTCAAAGAACGTTTATCCCTTATAAGGAAATTAGATCAAATAGAAATGACCCAAAATGGATGAATAATAGGCTGAAATATCTACTAGGGCATAAGAAAGGAATTTATAGGCGTATCAAAAGAGGCGAGGGTCATCTTATGAATCAGTATATTGACATTAAGAGGGACATTAAAATGGGGATAAGAAAAGCTAAAAGGGACTATGAAATTAAAGTTGCTAGGGATTCTAAAACTAACCCAAAAAATTTTTTCCAGGTATATAGAACAAAAGTCAGAGATAAGATAGGTCCCCTTAAAAATAACTATGGGCATCTTACTGACAAAGAGAATGAAATGTGCTCGATTTTAAATAATTATTTTCTCTCGGTTTTTACACAGGAAGACACTAATAATATTCCGGTAATAAATTTTTATAGTGGATCAGAAGAAGATAAATTATGTAACATCACAGTCACTAGTGAAATGGTTGTGAAGCAGATAGACCGACTGAAGCAAAATAAGTCACCGGGTCCTGATGAGGTTTTTTCAAGGGTTCTTAAGGAATGCAAAATGGAAGTCTGTGAAATATTAACTAATATTTTTAATTTATCTCTTCAAACAGGTGTAGTGTCTGATATGTGGAAGATGGCTAATGTAATTCCTATTTTTAAAACAGGGGACAAGTCGTTACCGTCAAATTACCGCCCAATAAGCCTGACCTCAATTGTAGGCAAATTACTAGAGTCAATTATAGCTGAGATTATAAGAAGCCATCTCGATAAGCATAGCTTGATTAATGATACTCAGCATGGATTCACAAGAGGCCGGTCTTGTCTAACTAATTTATTAACTTTCTTCAGTAAAGCTTTTGAGGCTGATGACCATGATAAAGAATTTGATATTATTTACTTAGATTTTAGTAAGGCATTTGATAGAGTTCCGCACCAAAGACTGTTCAAGAAAGTAGCAGCTCATGGCATTGGGGGAAGGGTGCTCTCATGGATCGAGTCATGGCTCACAGACAGGAAGCAGAGAGTGTCCATAAATGGGGTTAAATCCGAGTGGGGATCAGTAACAAGTGGCGTTCCACAGGGATCAGTCTTGGGCCCGTTGTTGTTTATAATATATATCAATGATCTTGATGAAGGAATTACTAGTGATATGAGCAAATTCGCCGATGACACGAAGATAGGTAGGATAATTGATTCAAACGTAGATGTTAGGGAACTTCAGGAGGATTTAGACAAACTTTACTCTTGGTCAGAAAAGTGGCAGATGCAGTTCAATGCAGATAAATACAAGGTTCTGAAGCTCGGGAGTGTCCATAATGTAGAAATTAGCCATACAGATTGCGAAAAGGACTTGGGGGTTATGGTAAGCAGCAACCTTAAACCAAGACAGCAATGCCTAAGCGTACGTAATAAGGCAAATAGATTACTGGGATTTATATCAAGAAGTGTAAGCAACAGAAGTCCAGAGGTCATACTGCAGCTTTATACATCATTAGTAAGGCCTCACCTAGATTATGCAGCTCAATTCTGGTCTCCATATTACAGAATGGACATAAATTCGTTAGAAAACATTCAGCGTAGGATGACTAAATTAATACATAGCATTAGAAATCTTCCTTATGAAGAAAGATTGAAGACTCATAACTTACATTCACTTGTTAGACGAAGAATGAGGGGAGACCTGATCGATGTGTATAAGTGGAAGATAGGTATTAATAAAGGGGATATTAACAAGGTCTTGAGGATATCTCTCCAAGAGAGAACCCGCAGTAATGGATTTAAATTAGATAAGTTTAGATTTAGAAAGGACATAGGAAAGCATTGGTTTGGAAATAGGGTAGTTGATGAGTGGAACAGTCTACCTAGTTGGGTTATTGAGGCTAGGACTTTGGGTAGTTTCAAATTTAGGTTGGATAAGTACATGAGTGGGAGGGGTTAGATTTGAGAGGGACTTGCACATCAGAGCTTGTTTCTTGGGTGGCATTGAAAATTGGGTTGGTCAAATGTTTGTTAGTGGGATGAATTGTAAAGGACCAGCCTAGTATGGGCCAAAAGGCTTGCTGCAGTGTTCCTCTTTTCTTATGTTCTTATGTTCTTATGAAGTAGTGATGTTACAGTGTTGTGGTAGTAGTTGTAGTAGTGATGGTACAGTGTTGTGGAAGTAGTAGTAGTAGTGATGTTACAATGTTCTGGTAAAAGTAGTGATGGTACGGTGTTGAGGTAGTAGTTGTAGAAGTGATGGAACAGTGTTGTAGTAGTAGTTGTAATAGTGATGGTACAGTGTTGTGGTAGTAGTGATTGTACAATGTTGTGGTAGTAGTTGTAGTAGTGATGTTACAGTTTTGTGGTAGTACGTGTTGCAGTGATGGTACCAAGTTTTGGTAGTAGTTGTAGTAGTGATGTTACAGTGTTGTGGTAGTAGTTGTAATAGTGATGGTACAGTGTTGTGGAAGTAGTTGTAATAGTAATGTTACAGTGTTGTGGTAGTAGTTGTAGTAGTGATGGTACAGTGTTTTGATAGAAGTTGTAGCAGAGATTTTACAGTGTTGTGGTAGTAGTTGTAGTAGTGATGATACAGTGTTACTGTAGTAGCTGTAGTTGTGATAGTACAGTGTTGTGGTATTAGTGATGGTACAGTGTTGTGGTAGTAGTGATGGTACTGTGTTTTGGTAGTGATGTTACAGTGTTGTTGTAGTAGTTGTAGTAGTGATGGTACAGTGTTGTGGTAGAAGTTGTAGTAGTGATGTTACAGTGTTGTCGTAGTAGTGATGGTACAGTGTTTTGGGAGTAGTGATGGTACAGTGTTGTGGTAGTAGTGATTGTACAATGTTGTGGTAGTAGTTGTAGTAGTGAAGTTACAGTGTTGTGATAGTAGTTGTAGTAGTCATGTTACAGTGTTGTGGTAGTAGTTGTAGTAGTGATGGTACAGTGTTGTGGAAGTAGTGATGGAACAGTGTTGTGGTAGTAGTTGTAGTAGTGATGTTTCAGTGTTGAGGTAGTAGTTGTAGCAGTGATGGTACAATGTTGTGGTAATAGTTGTAGTAGTGATGTTACAGTGATGTGGTAGTAGTTGTAGTAGTGATGTTACAGTGTTGTGGTAGTAGTTGTAGTAATGATGTTACAGTGTTGTGGTAGCAGTTGTAGTAGTGATGGTACAGTGTTGTGGTAGTAGTTGTAGTAGTGATGTTACAGTTTTGTGGTAGTACTTGTTGCAGTGATGGTACCGTGTTTTGGTAGTAGTTGTAGTAGTGATGTTACAGTGTTGTGGTAGTAGTTGTAGTAGTGATGGTACAGTGTTGTGGTAGTAGTTGTAGTAGTGATGGTACAGTGTTGTGGTAGTAGTTGTAGTAGTGATGTTACAGTGTTGTGGTAGTAGTTGTAGTAGTGATGGTACAGTGTTGTGGTAGTAGTTGTAGTAGTGATGGTACAGTGTTGTGGTAGTAGTTGTAGTAGTGATGGTACAGTGTTGTGGTAGTAGTTGTAGTAGTGATGGTACAGTGTTGTGGTAGTAGTTGTAGTAGTGATGGTACAGTGTTGTGGTAGTAGTTGTAGCAGTGATGGTACAGTGTTGTGATAGTGGTTGTAGTAGTGATGGTACAGTGTTGTGGTAGTAGTTGTAGTAGTGATGGTACAGTGTTGTGGCAGTAGTTGTAGTAGTAATGGTACAGTGTTGTGGTAGTAGCTGTAGTAGTGATGGTACAGTGTTGTGGTAGAAATTGTAGTAGTGATGGTACAGTGTTGTGGTAGTAGTTGTAGTAGTGATGGTACAGTGTTGTGGTAGTAGTTGTAGTAGTGATGGTGCAGTGTTGTGGTAGTAGGTGTAGTAGTGATGGTACAGTGTTGTGGTAGTAGTTATACTAGTGATGGTAGAGTGTTCTTATAGTAGTGATGGTGCAGTGTTGTTGTAGTAGTTATATTAGTGATGGTACAGTGTTGTGGTAGTAGTTGTAGTAGTGATGGTACAGTGTTGTGGTAGTAGTTGTAGTAGTGATGGTACAGTGTTGTGGTAGTAGTTGTAGTAGTGATGGTACAGTGTTGTGGTAGTAGTTGTAGTAGTGATGGTACAGTGTTGTGGTAGTAGTTGTAGTAGTGATGGTACAGTGTTGTGGTAGTAGTTGTAGTAGTGATGGTACAGTGTTGTGGTAGTAGTTGTAGTAGTGATGGTACAGTGTTGTGGTAGTAGTTGTAGTAGTGATGGTACAGTGTTGTGGTAGTAGTTGTAGTAGTGATGGTACAGTGTTGTGGTAGTAGTTGTAGTAGTGATGGTACAGTGTTGTGGTAGTAGTTGTAGTAGTGATGGTACAGTGTTGTGGTAGTAGTTGTAGTAGTGATGGTACAGTGTTGTGGTAGTAGTTGTAGTAGTGATGGTACAGTGTTGTGGTAGTAGTTGTAGTAGTGATGGTACAGTGTTGTGGTAGTAGTTGTAGTAGTGATGGTACAGTGTTGTGGTAGTAGTTGTAGTAGTGATGGTACAGTGTTGTGGTAGTAGTTGTAGTAGTGATGGTACAGTGTTGTGGTAGTAGTTGTAGTAGTGATGGTACAGTGTTGTGGTAGTAGTTGTAGTAGTGATGGTACAGTGTTGTGGTAGTAGTTGTAGTAGTGATGGTACAGTGTTGTGGTAGTAGTTGTAGTAGTGATGGTACAGTGTTGTGGTAGTAGTTGTAGTAGTGATGGTACAGTGTTGTGGTAGTAGTTGTAGTAGTGATGGTACAGTGTTGTGGTAGTAGTTGTAGTAGTGATGGTACAGTGTTGTGGTAGTAGTTGTAGTAGTGATGGTACAGTGTTGTGGTAGTAGTTGTAGTAGTGATGGTACAGTGTTGTGGTAGTAGTTGTAATAGTGATGGTACAGTGTTGTGGTAGTAGTTGTAGTAGTGATGGTACAGTGTTGTGGTAGTAGTTGTAGTAGTGATGGTACAGTGTTGTGGTAGTAGTTGTAGTAGTGATGGTACAGTGTTGTGGTAGTAGTTGTAGTAGTGATGGTACAGTGTTGTGGTAGTAGTTGTAGTAGTGATGGTACAGTGTTGTGGTAGTAGTTGTAGTAGTGATGGTACAGTGTTGTGGTAGTAGTTGTAGTAGTGATGGTACAGTGTTGTGGTAGTAGTTGTAGTAGTGATGGTACAGTGTTGTGGTAGTAGTTGTAGTAGTGATGGTACAGTGTTGTGGTAGTAGTTGTAGTAGTGATGTTACAGTGTTGTGGTAGTAGTTGTAGTAGTGATGGTACAGTGTTGTGGTAGTAGTTGTAGTAGTGATGGTACAGTGTTGTGGTAGTAGTGATGGTACAGTGTTGTGGTAGTAGTTGTAGTAGTGATGGTACAGTGTTGTGGTAGTAGTTGTAGTAGTGATGGTACAGTGTTGTGGTAGTAGTTGTAGTAGTGATGGTACAGTGTTGTGGTAGTAGTTGTAGTAGTGATGGTACAGTGTTGTGGTAGTAGTTGTAGTAGTGATGGTACAGTGTTGTGGTAGTAGTTGTAGTAGTGATGGTACAGTGTTGTGGTAGTAGTTGTAGTAGTGATGGTACAGTGTTGTGGTAGTAGTTGTAGTAGTGATGGTACAGTGTTGTGGTAGTAGTTGTAGTAGTGATGGTACAGTGTTGTGGTAGTAGTGATGGTACAGTGTTGTGGTAGTAGTGATGGTACAGTGTTGTGGTAGTAGTTGTAGAAATGATGGTACAGTGTTGTGGTAGTAGTTGTAGTAGTGATGGTACAGTGTTGTGGTAGTAGTTGTAGTAGTGATGGTACAGTGTTGTGGTAGTAGTTGTAGTAGTGATGGTACAGTGTTGTGGTAGTAGTTGTAGTAGTGATGGTACAGTGTTGTGGTAGTAGTTGTAGTAGTGATGGTACAGTGTTGTGGTAGTAGTTGTAGTAGTGATGGTACAGTGTTGTGGTAGTAGTTGTAGTAGTGATGGTACAGTGTTGTGGTAGTAGTTGTAGTAGTGATGGTACAGTGTTGTGGTAGTAGTTGTAGTAGTGATGGTACAGTGTTGTGGTAGTAGTTGTAGTAGTGATGGTACAGTGTTGTGGTAGTAGTTGTAGTAGTGATGGTACAGTGTTGTGGTAGTAGTTGTAGTAGTGATGGTACAGTGTTGTGGTAGTAGTTGTAGTAGTGATGGTACAGTGTTGTGGTAGTAGTTGTAGTAGTGATGGTACAGTGTTGTGGTAGTAGTTGTAGTAGTGATGGTACAGTGTTGTGGTAGTAGTTGTAGTAGTGATGGTACAGTGTTGTGGTAGTAGTTGTAGTAGTGATGGTACAGTGTTGTGGTAGTAGTTGTAGTAGTGATGGTACAGTGTTGTGGTAGTAGTTGTAGTAGTGATGGTACAGTGTTGTGGTAGTAGTTGTAGTAGTGATGGTACAGTGTTGTGGTAGTAGTTGTAGTAGTGATGGTACAGTGTTGTGGTAGTAGTTGTAGTAGTGATGGTACAGTGTTGTGGTAGTAGTTGTAGTAGTGATGGTACAGTGTTGTGGTAGTAGTTGTAGTAGTGATGGTACAGTGTTGTGGTAGTAGTTGTAGTAGTGATGGTACAGTGTTGTGGTAGTAGTTGTAGTAGTGATGGTACAGTGTTGTGGTAGTAGTTGTAGTAGTGATGGTACAGTGTTGTGATAGTAGTAGTGATGGTACAGTGTTGTGGTAGTAGTTGTAGTAATGTTGGTACAGTGTTGTGGTAGTAGTTGTAGTAGTGATGGTACAGTGTTGTGGTAGTAGTTGTAGTAGTGATGGTACAGTGTTGTGGTAGTAGTTGTAGTAGTGATGGTACAGTGTTGTGGTAGTTGTAGTAGTGATGGTACAGTGTTGTGGTAGTAGTTGTAGTAGTGATGGTACAGTGTTGTGGTAGTAGTTGTAGTAGTGATGGTACAGTGTTGTGGTAGTAGTTGTAGTAGTGATGGTACAGTGTTGTGGTAGTAGTTGTAGTAGTGATGGTACAGTGTTGTGGTAGTAGTTGTAGTAGTGATGGTACAGTGTTGTGGTAGTAGTTGTAGTAGTGATGGTACAGTGTTGTGGTAGTAGTTGTAGTAGTGATGGTACAGTGTTGTGGTAGTAGTTGTAGTAGTGATGGTACAGTGTTGTGGTAGTAGTTGTAGTAGTGATGGTACAGTGTTGTGGTAGTAGTTGTAGTAGTGATGGTACAGTGTTGTGGTAGTAGTTGTAGTAGTGATGGTACAGTGTTGTGGTAGTAGTTGTAGTAGTGATGGTACAGTGTTGTGGTAGTAGTTGTAGTAGTGATGGTACAGTGTTGTGGTAGTAGTTGTAGTAGTGATGGTACAGTGTTGTGGTAGTAGTTGTAGTAGTGATGGTACAGTGTTGTGGTAGTAGTTGTAGTAGTGATGGTACAGTGTTGTGGTAGTAGTTGTAGTAGTGATGGTACAGTGTTGTGGTAGTAGTTGTAGTAGTGATGGTACAGTGTTGTGGTAGTAGTTGTAGTAGTGATGGTACAGTGTTGTGGTAGTAGTTGTAGTAGTGATGGTACAGTGTTGTGGTAGTAGTTGTAGTAGTGATGGTACAGTGTTGTGGTAGTAGTTGTAGTAGTGATGGTACAGTGTTGTGGTAGTAGTTGTAGTAGTGATGGTACAGTGTTGTGGTAGTAGTTGTAGTAGTGATGGTACAGTGTTGTGGTAGTAGTTGTAGTAGTGATGGTACAGTGTTGTGGTAGTAGTTGTAGTAGTGATGGTACAGTGTTGTGGTAGTAGTTGTAGTAGTGATGGTACAGTGTTGTGGTAGTTGTAGTAGTGATGGTACAGTGTTGTGATAGTTGTAGTAGTGATGGTACAGTGTTGTGGTAGTAGTTGTAGTAGTGATGGTACAGTGTTGTGGTAGTAGTTGTAGTAGTGATGGTACAGTGTTGTGGTAGTAGTTGTAGTAGTGATGGTACAGTGTTGTGGTAGTAGTTGTAGTAGTGATGGTACAGTGTTGTGGTAGTAGTTGTAGTAGTGATGGTACAGTGTTGTGGTAGTAGTTGTAGTAGTGATGGTACAGTGTTGTGGTAGTAGTTGTAGTAGTGATGGTACAGTGTTGTGGTAGTAGTTGTAGTAGTGATGGTACAGTGTTGTGGTAGTAGTTGTAGTAGTGATGGTACAGTGTTGTGGTAGTAGTTGTAGTAGTGATGGTACAGTGTTGTGGTAGTAGTTGTAGTAGTGATGGTACAGTGTTGTGGTAGTAGTTGTAGTAGTGATGGTACAGTGTTGTGGTAGTAGTTGTAGTAGTGATGGTACAGTGTTGTGGTAGTAGTTGTAGTAGTGATGGTACAGTGTTGTGGTAGTAGTTGTAGTAGTGATGGTACAGTGTTGTGGTAGTAGTTGTAGTAGTGATGGTACAGTGTTGTGGTAGTAGTTGTAGTAGTGATGGTACAGTGTTGTGGTAGTAGTTGTAGTAGTGATGGTACAGTGTTGTGGTAGTAGTTGTAGTAGTGATGGTACAGTGTTGTGGTAGTAGTTGTAGTAGTGATGGTACAGTGTTGAGATAGTTGTAGTAGTGATGGTACAGTGTTGTGGTAGTTGTAGTAGGGATGGTACAGTGTTGTGGTAGCAGTTGTAGTAGTGATGGTACAGTTGTGGTAGTAGTTGTAATAGTGATGGTACAGTGTTGTGGTAGTAGATGGAGTGGTTATGGTACAGTGTTGTGGTAGTAGTTAGTGATGGTACAGTGTTGTGGTAGTAGTTGCAGTAGTGATGGTACAGTGTTGTGGTAGTAGTTGTAAGAGTGATGGTACAGTGTTGTGGTAGAAGTTGTAGTAGTGATGGTACAGTGTTGTGGTAGTAGTTGTAGTAGTGATGGTACAGTGTTGTGGTAGTAGTTGTAGTAGTGATGGTACAGTGTTGTGGTAGTAGTTGTAGTAGTGATGGTACAGTGTTGTGGTAGTAGTTGTAGTAGTGATGGTACAGTGTTGTGGTAGTAGTTGTAGTAGTGATGGTACAGTGTTGTGGTAGTAGTTGTAGTAGTGATGGTACAGTGTTGTGGTAGTAGTTGTAGTAGTGATGGTACAGTGTTGTGGTAGTAGTTGTAGTAGTGATGGTACAGTGTTGTGGTAGTAGTTGTAGTAGTGATGGTACAGTGTTGTGGTAGTAGTTGTAGTAGTGATGGTACAGTGTTGTGGTAGTAGTTGTAGTAGTGATGGTACAGTGTTGTGGTAGTAGTTGTAGTAGTGATGGTACAGTGTTGTGGTAGTAGTTGTAGTAGTGATGGTACAGTGTTGTGGTAGTAGTTGTAGTAGTGATGGTACAGTGTTGTGGTAGTAGTTGTAGTAGTGATGGTACAGTGTTGTGGTAGTAGTTGTAGTAGTGATGGTACAGTGTTGTGGTAGTAGTTGTAGTAGTGATGGTACACAGGTAGTATAGTGGGTACAGTGTTGTGGTAGTAGTTGTAGTAGTGATGGTACAGTGTTGTGATAGTTGTAGTAGTGATGGTACAGTGTTGTGGTAGTAGTTGTAGAAGTGATGGTACAGTGTTGTGGTAATAGTTGTAGTAGTGATGGTACAGTGTTGTGGTAGTGATGGTACAGTGTTGTGGTAGTTGTAGAAGTGATTGTACAGTGTTGTGGTAATAGTTGAAGTAGTGATGGCACAGTGTTGTGGCAGTAGTTGTAGTAGTGATGGTACAGTGTTGTGGTAGTAGTTGTAGTAGTGATGGTACAGTGTTGTGGTAGTAGTTGTAGTAGTGATGGTACAGTGTTGTGGTAGTAGTTGTAGTAGTGATGGTACAGTGTTGTGGTAGTAGTTGTAGTAGTGATGGTACAGTGTTGTGGTAGTAGTTGTAGTAGTGATGGTACAGTGTTGTGGTAGTAGTTGTAGTAGTGATGGTACAGTGTTGTGGTAGTAGTTGTAGTAGTGATGGTACAGTGTTGTGGTAGTAGTTGTAGTAGTGATGGTACAGTGTTGTGATAGTAGTTGTAGTAGTGATGGTACAGTGTTGTGGTAGTAGTTGTAGTAGTGATGGTACAGTGTTGTGGTAGTAGTTGTAGTAGTGATGGTACAGTGTTGTGGTAGTAGTTGTAGTAGTGATGGTACAGTGTTGTGGTAGTAGTTGTAGTAGTGATGGTACAGTGTTGTGGTAGTGTTTGTAGTAGTGATGGTACAGTGTTGTGGTAGTAGTTGTAGTAGTGATGGTACAGTGTTGTGGTAGTAGTTGTAGTAGTGATGGTACAGTGTTGTGGTAGTAGTTGTAGTAGTGATGGTACAGTGTTGTGGTAGTAGTTGTAGTAGTGATGGTACAGTGTTGTGGTAGTAGTTGTAGTAGTGATGGTACAGTGTTGTGGTAGTAGTTGTAGTAGTGATGGTACAGTGTTGTGGTAGTAGTTGTAGTAGTGATGGTACAGTGTTGTGGTAGTAGTTGTAGTAGTGATGGTACAGTGTTGTGGTAGTAGTTGTAGTAGTGATGGTACAGTGTTGTGGTAGTAGTTGTAGTAGTGATGGTACAGTGTTGTGGTAGTAGTTGTAGTAGTGATGGTGGAGTGTTGTGGTAGTAGTTGTAGTAGTGATGGTACAGTGTTGTGGTAGTAGTTGTAGTAGTGATGGTACAGTGTTGTGGTAGTAGTTGTAGTAGTGATGGTACAGTGTTGTGGTAGTAGTTGTAGTAGTGATGGTACAGTGTTGTGGTAGTAGTTGTAGTAGTGATGGTACAGTGTTGTGGTAGTAGTTGTAGTAGTGATGGTACAGTGTTGTGGTAGTAGTTGTAGTAGTGATGGTACAGTGTTGTGGTAGTAGTTGTAGTAGTGATGGTACAGTGTTGTGGTAGTAGTTGTAGTAGTGATGGTACAGTGTTGTGGTAGTAGTTGTAGTAGTGATGGTACAGTGTTGTGGTAGTAGTTGTAGTAGTGATGGTACAGTGTTGTGGTAGTAGTTGTAGTAGTGATGGTACAGTGTTGTGGTAGTAGTTGTAGTAGTGATGGTACAGTGTTGTGGTAGTAGTTGTAGTAGTGATGGTACAGTGTTGTGGTAGTAGTTGTAGTAGTGATGGTACAGTGTTGTGGTAGTAGTTGTAGTAGTGATGGTACAGTGTTGTGGTAGTAGTTGTAGTAGTGATGGTACAGTGTTGTGGTAGTAGTTGTAGTAGTGATGGTACAGTGTTGTGGTAGTAGTTGTAGTAGTGATGGTACAGTGTTGTGGTAGTAGTTGTAGTAGTGATGGTACAGTGTTGTGGTAGTAGTTGTAGTAGTGATGGTACAGTGTTGTGGTAGTAGTTGTAGTAGTGATGGTACAGTGTTGTGGTAGTAGTTGTAGTAGTGATGGTACAGTGTTGTGGTAGTAGTTGTAGTAGTGATGGTACAGTGTTGTGGTAGTAGTTGTAGTAGTGATGGTACAGTGTTGTGGTAGTAGTTGTAGTAGTGATGGTACAGTGTTGTGGTAGTAGTTGTAGTAGTGATGGTACAGTGTTGTGGTAGTAGTTGTAGTAGTGATGGTACAGTGTTGTGGTAGTAGTTGTAGTAGTGATGGTACAGTGTTGTGGTAGTAGTTGTAGTAGTGATGGTACAGTGTTGTGGTAGTAGTTGTAGTAGTGATGGTACAGTGTTGTGGTAGTAGTTGTAGTAGTGATGGTACAGTGTTGTGGTAGTAGTTGTAGTAGTGATGGTACAGTGTTGTGGTAGTAGTTGTAGTAGTGATGGTACAGTGTTGTGATAGTAGTAGTGATGGTACAGTGTTGTGGTAGTAGTTGTAGTAGAGACAGTGTTGTGGTAGTAGTTGTAATAGTGATGGTACAGTGTTGTGGAAGTAGTTGTAGTAGTGATGGTACAGTGTTGTGGTAGTAGTTGTAGTAGTGATGGTACAGTGTTGTGGTAGTAGTTGTAGTAGTGATGGTACAGTGTTGTGGTAGTAGTTGTAGTAGTGATGGTACAGTGTTGTGGTAGTAGTTGTAGTAGTGATGGTACAGTGTTGTGGTAGTAGTTGTAGTAGTGATGGTACAGTGTTGTGGTAGTAGTTGTAGTAGTGATGGTACAGTGTTGTGGTAGTAGTTGTAGTAGTGATGGTACAGTGTTGTGGTAGTAGTTGTAGTAGTGATGGTACAGTGTTGTGGTAGTAGTTGTAGTAGTGATGGTACAGTGTTGTGGTAGTAGTTGTAGTAGTGATGGTACAGTGTTGTGGTAGTAGTTGTAGTAGTGATGGTACAGTGTTGTGGTAGTAGTTGTAGTAGTGATGGTACAGTGTTGTGGTAGTAGTTGTAGTAGTGATGGTACAGTGTTGTGGTAGTAGTTGTAGTAGTGATGGTACAGTGTTGTGGTAGTAGTTGTAGTAGTGATGGTACAGTGTTGTGGTAGTAGTTGTAGTAGTGATGGTACAGTGTTGTGGTAGTAGTTGTAGTAGTGATGGTACAGTGTTGTGGTAGTAGTTGTAGTAGTGATGGTACAGTGTTGTGGTAGTAGTTGTAGTAGTGATGGTACAGTGTTGTGGTAGTAGTTGTAGTAGTGATGGTACAGTGTTGTGGTAGTAGTTGTAGTAGTGATGGTACAGTGTTGTGGTAGTTGTAGTAGTGATGGTACAGTGTTGTGGTAGTAGTTGTAGTAGTGATGGTACAGTGTTGTGGTAGTAGTTGTAGTAGTGATGGTACAGTGTTGTGGTAGTAGTTGTAGTAGTGATGGTACAGTGTTGTGGTAGTAGTTGTAGTAGTGATGGTACAGTGTTGTGGTAGTAGTTGTAGTAGTGATGGTACAGTGTTGTGGTAGTAGTTGTAGTAGTGATGGTACAGTGTTGTGGTAGTAGTTGTAGTAGTGATGGTACAGTGTTGTGGTAGTAGTTGTAGTAGTGATGGTACAGTGTTGTGGTAGTAGTTGTAGTAGTGATGGTACAGTGTTGTGGTAGTAGTTGTAGTAGTGATGGTACAGTGTTGTGGTAGTAGTTGTAGTAGTGATGGTACAGTGTTGTGGTAGTAGTTGTAGTAGTGATGGTACAGTGTTGTGGTAGTAGTTGTAGTAGTGATGGTACAGTGTTGTGGTAGTAGTTGTAGTAGTGATGGTACAGTGTTGTGGTAGTAGTTGTAGTAGTGATGGTACAGTGTTTTTGTAGTAGTTGTAGTAGTGATGGTACAGTGTTGTGGTAGCAGATGTAGTGGTGATGGTACAGTGTTGTGGTAGTAGTTAGAGTAGTGATGGTACAGTGTTGTGGTAGTAGTTGCAGTAGTGATGGTACAGTGTTGTGGTAGTAGTTGTAGTAGTGATGGTACAGTGTTGTGGTACTAGTTGTAGTAGTGATGGTACAGTGTTGTGGTAGTAGTTGCAGTAGTGATGGTAGAGTGTTGTGGTAGTAGTTATACTAGTGATGGTACAGTGTTGTGGTAGTAGTTGTAGTAGTGATGGTACAGTGTTGTGGTAGTAGTTGTAGTAGTGATGGTACAGTGTTGTGGTAGTAGTTGTAGTAGTGATGGTACAGTGTTGTGGTAGTAGTTGTAGTAGTGATGGTACAGTGTTGTGGTAGTAGTTGTAGTAGTGATGGTACAGTGTTGTGGTAGTAGTTGTAGTAGTGATGGTACAGTGTTGTGGTAGTAGTTGTAGTAGTGATGGTACAGTGTTGTGGTAGTAGTGATGGTACAGTGTTGTGGTAGTAGTTGTAGTAGTGATGGTACAGTGTTGTGGTAGTAGTTGTAGTAGTGATGGTACAGTGTTGTGGTAGTAGTTGTAGTAGTGATGGTACAGTGTTGTGGTAGTAGTTGTAGTAGTGATGGTACAGTGTTGTGGTAGTAGTTGTAGTAGTGATGGTACAGTGTTGTGGTAGTAGTTGTAGTAGTGATGGTACAGTGTTGTGGTAGTAGTTGTAGTAGTGATGGTACAGTGTTGTGGTAGTAGTTGTAGTAGTGATGGTACAGTGTTGTGGTAGTAGTTGTAGTAGTGATGGTACAGTGTTGTGGTAGTAGTTGTAGTAGTGATGGTACAGTGTTGTGGTAGTAGTTGTAGTAGTGATGGTACAGTGTTGTGGTAGTAGTTGTAGTAGTGATGGTACAGTGTTGTGGTAGTAGTTGTAGTAGTGATGGTACAGTGTTGTGGTAGTAGTTGTAGTAGTGATGGTACAGTGTTGTGGTAGTAGTTGCAGTAGTGATGGTACAGTGTTGTGATAGTAGTAGTAGTAGTGATGGTACAGTGTTGTGGTAGTAGTTGTAGTAGTGATGGTACAGTGTTGTGGTAGTAGTTGTAGTAGTGATGGTACAGTGTTGTGGTAGTAGTTGTAGTAGTGATGGTACAGTGTTGTGGTAGTAGTTGTAGTAGTGATGGTACAGTGTTGTGGTAGTAGTTGTAGTAGTGATGGTACAGTGTTGTGGTAGTAGTTGTAGTAGTGATGGTACAGTGTTGTGATAGTTGTAGTAGTGATGGTACAGTGTTGTGGTAGTAGTTGTAGTAGTGATGGTACAGTGTTGTGGTAGTAGTTGTAGTAGTGATGGTACAGTGTTGTGGTAGTAGTTGTAGTAGTGATGGTACAGTGTTGTGGTAGTAGTTGTAGTAGTGATGGTACAGTGTTGTGGTAGTAGTTGTAGTAGTGATGGTACAGTGTTGTGGTAGTAGTTGTAGTAGTGATGGTACAGTGTTGTGGTAGTAGTTGTAGTAGTGATGGTACAGTGTTGTGGTAGTAGTTGTAGTAGTGATGGTACAGTGTTGTGGTAGTAGTTGTAGTAGTGATGGTACAGTGTTGTGGTAGTAGTTGTAGTAGTGATGGTACAGTGTTGTGGTAGTAGTTGTAGTAGTGATGGTACAGTGTTGTGGTAGTAGTTGTAGTAGTGATGGTACAGTGTTGTGGTAGTAGTTGTAGTAGTGATGGTACAGTGTTGTGGTAGTAGTTGTAGTAGTGATGGTACAGTGTTGTGGTAGTAGTTGTAGTAGTGATGGTACAGTGTTGTGGTAGTAGTTGTAGTAGTGATGGTACAGTGTTGTGGTAGTAGTTGTAGTAGTGATGGTACAGTGTTGTGGTAGTAGTTGTAGTAGTGATGGTACAGTGTTGTGGTAGTAGTGATGGTACAGTGTTGTGATAGTAGTCTTGTTCAGTGATGATACAGTGTTGTGATAGTAGTTGTAGTAGTGACGTTACAGTGTTGTGCTAGTAGCTGTAGTAGTGATGGTTCAGTGTTGTGGGAGTAGTTGTAGTAGTGATGGTACAGTGTTGTTGTAGTAGTTGTAGTAGTGATGGTACAGTGTTGTGGTAGTAGTTGTAGTAGTGATGGTACAGTGTTGTGGTAGTAGTTGTAGTAGTGATGGTACAGTGTTGTGGTAGTAGTTGTAGTAGTGATGGTACAGTGTTGTGGTAGTAGTTGTAGTAGTGATGGTACAGTGTTGTGGTAGTAGTTGTAGTAGTGATGGTACAGTGTTGTGGTAGTAGTTGTAGTAGTGATGGTACAGTGTTGTGGTAGTAGTTGTAGTAGTGATGGTACAGTGTTGTGGTAGTATTGATGGTACAGTGTTGTGGTAGTAGTTGCAGTAGTGATGGTACAGTGTTGTGGTAGTAGTTGTAGTAGTGATGGTACAGTGTTGTGATGGTACAGTAGTAGTGATGTAGTGTTGTGATAGTGATGGTACAGTGTTGTGGTAGTAGTGGTACAGTGTTGTAGTAGTGATGGTACAGTGTTGTGGTAGTAGTTGTAGTAGTGATGGTACAGTGTTGTGGTAGTAGTTGTAGTAGTGATGGTACAGTGTTGTGGTAGTAGTTGTAGTAGTGATGGTACAGTGTTGTGGTAGTAGTTGTAGTAGTGATGGTACAGTGTTGTGGTAGTAGTTGTAGTAGTGATGGTACAGTGTTGTGGTAGTAGTTGTAGTAGTGATGGTACAGTGTTGTGGTAGTAGTTGTAGTAGTGATGGTACAGTGTTGTGATAGTAGTAGTGATGGTACAGTGTTGTGGTAGTAGTTGTAGTGATGGTACAGTGTTGTGGTAGTAGTTGTAGTAGTGATGGTACAGTGTTGTGGTAGTAGTTGTAGTAGTGATGGTACAGTGTTGTGGTAGTAGTTGTAGTAGTGATGGTACAGTGTTGTGGTAGTAGTTGTAGTAGTGATGGTACAGTGTTGTGGTAGTAGTTGTAGTAGTGATGGTACAGTGTTGTGGTAGTAGTTGTAGTAGTGATGGTACAGTGTTGTGGTAGTAGTTGTAGTAGTGATGGTACAGTGTTGTGGTAGTTGTAGTAGTGATTGTACAGTGTTGTCGTAGTAGTGATGGTACAGTGTTGTGATAGTAGTAGTGATGGTACAGTGTTGTGGTAGTAGTTGTAGTAATGTTGGTACAGTGTTGTGGTAGTAGTTATACTAGTGATGGTACAGTGTTGTGGTAGTAGTTGTAGTAGTGATGGTGCAGTGTTGTGGTAGTAGTTGTAGTAGTGATGGTACAGTGTTGTGGTAGTAGTTGTAGTAGTGATGGTACAGTGTTGTGGTAGTAGTTGTAGTAGTGATGGTACAGTGTTGTGGTAGTAGTTGTAGTAGTGATGGTACAGTGTTGTGGTAGTAGTTGTAGTAGTGATGGTACAGTGTTGTGGTAGTAGTTGTAGTAGTGATGGTACAGTGTTGTGGTAGTAGTTGTAGTAGTGATGGTACAGTGTTGTGGTAGTAGTTGTAGTAGTGATGGTACAGTGTTGTGGTAGTAGTTGTAGTAGTGATGGTACAGTGTTGTGGTAGTAGTTGTAGTAGTGATGGTGGTACAGTGTTGTGGTAGTAGTTGTAGTAGTGATGGTACAGTGTTGTGGTAGTAGTTGTAGTAGTGATGGTACAGTGTTGTGGTAGTAGTTGTAGTAGTGATGGTACAGTGTTGTGGTAGTAGTTGTAGTAGTGATGGTACAGTGTTGTGGTAGTAGTTGTAGTAGTGATGGTACAGTGTTGTGGTAGTAGTTGTAGTAGTGATGGTACAGTGTTGTGGTAGTAGTTGTAGTAGTGATGGTACAGTGTTGTGGTAGTAGTTGTAGTAGTGATGGTACAGTGTTGTGGTAGTAGTTGTAGTAGTGATGGTACAGTGTTGTGGTAGTAGTTGTAGTAGTGATGGTACAGTGTTGTGGTAGTAGTTGTAGTAGTGATGGTACAGTGTTGTGGTAGTAGTTGTAGTAGTGATGGTACAGTGTTGTGGTAGTAGTTGTAGTAGTGATGGTACAGTGTTGTGGTAGTAGTTGTAGTAGTGATGGTACAGTGTTGTGGTAGTAGTTGTAGTAGTGATGGTACAGTGTTGTGGTAGTAGTTGTAGTAGTGATGGTACAGTGTTGTGGTAGTAGTTGTAGTAGTGATGGTACAGTGTTGTGGTAGTAGTTGTAGTAGTGATGGTACAGTGTTGTGGTAGTAGTTATAGAAGTGATATGTACAGTGTTGTGGTAGTAGTTGTAGTAGTGATGGTACAGTGTTGTGGTAGTAGTTGTAGTAGTGATGGTACAGTGTTGTGGTAGTAGTTGTAGTAGTGATGGTACAGTGTTGTGGTAGTAGTTGTAGTGATGGTACAGTGTTGTGGTAGTAGTTGTAGTAGTGATGGTACAGTGTTGTGGTAGTAGTTGTAGTAGTGATGGTACAGTGTTGTGGTAGTAGTTGTAGTAGTGATGGTACAGTGTTGTGGTAGTAGTTGTAGTAGTGATGGTACAGTGTTGTGGTAGTAGTTGTAGTAGTGATGGTACAGTGTTGTGGTAGTAGTTGTAGTAGTGATGGTACAGTGTTGTGGTAGTAGTTGTAGTAGTGATGGTACAGTGTTGTGGTAGTAGTTGTAGTAGTGATAGTACAGTGTTGTGGTAGTAGTTGTAGTAGTGATGGTACAGTGTTGTGATTGTTGTAGTATTGATGGTACAGTGTTGTGGTAGTAGTTGTAGTAGTGATGGAACAGTGTTGTGGTAGTAGTTGTAGCAGTGATGGTACAATGTTGTGATAGTAGTAGTAGTGATGGTACAGTGTTGTGGTAGTAGTTGTAGTAGTGATGGTACAGTGTTGTGATAGTTGTAGTAGTGATGGTACAGCGTTGTGGTAGTAGTTGTAGTAGTGGTACAGTGTTGTGGCAGTAGTTGTAGTAGTGATGGTACAGTGTTGTGGTAGTAGTTGTAGTAGTGATGGTACAGTGTTGTGGTAGTAGTTGTAGTAGTGATGGTACAGTGTTGTGGTAGTAGTTGTAGTAGTGATGGTACAGTGTTGTGGTAGTAGTTGTAGTAGTGATGGTACAGTGTTGTGGTAGTAGTTGTAGTAGTGATGGTACAGTGTTGTGGTAGTAGTTGTAGTAGTGATGGTACAGTGTTGTGGTAGTAGTTGTAGTAGTGATGGTACAGTGTTGTGGTAGTAGTTGTAGTAGTGATGGTACAGTGTTGTGGTAGTAGTTGTAGTAGTGATGGTACAGTGTTGTGGTAGTAGTTGTAGTAGTGATGGTACAGTGTTGTGGTAGTAGTTGTAGTAGTGATGGTACAGTGTTGTGGTAGTAGTTGTAGTAGTGATGGTACAGTGTTGTGGTAGTAGTTGTAGTAGTGATGGTACAGTGTTGTGGTAGTAGTTGTAGTAGTGATGGTACAGTGTTGTGGTAGTAGTTGTAGTAGTGATGGTACAGTGTTGTGGTAGTTGTAGTAGTGATGGTACAGTGTTGTGGTAGTTGTAGTGATGGTACAGTGTTGTGATAGTGGTTGTAGTAGTGATGGTACAGTGTTGTGGTAGTAGTTGTAGTAGTGATGGTACAGTGTTGTGGTAGTAGTTGTAGTAGTGATGGTACAGTGTTGTGGTAGTAGTTGTAGTAGTGATGGTACAGTGTTGTGGTAGTAGTTGTAGTAGTGATGGTACAGTGTTGTGGTAGTAGTTGTAGTAGTGATGGTACAGTGTTGTGGTAGTAGTTGTAGTAGTGATGGTACAGTGTTGTGGTAGTAGTTGTAGTAGTGATGGTACAGTGTTGTAGTAGTGATGGTACAGTGTTGTGGTAGTTTGTGGTAGTGATGGTACAGTGTTGTGGTAGTACTTGTAGTAGTGATGGTACAGTGTTGTGGTAGTAGTTGTAGTAGTGATGGTACAGTGTTGTGGTAGTAGTTGTAGTAGTGATGGTACAGTGTTGTGGTAGTAGTTGTAGTAGTGATGGTACAGTGTTGTGGTAGTAGTTGTAGTAGTGATGGTACAGTGTTGTGGTAGTAGTTGTAGTAGTGATGGTACAGTGTTGTGGTAGTAGTTGTAGTAGTGATGGTACAGTGTTGTGGTAGTAGTTGTAGTAGTGATGGTACAGTGTTGTGGTAGTAGTTGTAGTAGTGATGGTACAGTGTTGTGGTAGTAGTTGTAGTAGTGATGGTACAGTGTTGTGGTAGTAGTTGTAGTAGTGATGGTACAGTGTTGTGGTAGTAGTTGTAGTAGTGATGGTACAGTGTTGTGGTAGTAGTTGTAGTAGTGATGGTACAGTGTTGTGGTAGTAGTTTTAGTAGTGATGGTACAGTGTTGTGGTAGTAGTTGTAGTAGTGATGGTACAGTGTTGTGGTAGTTGTAGTAGTGATGGTACAGTGTTGTGGTAGTAGTTGTAGTAGTGATGGTACAGTGTTGTGGTAGTAGTTGTAGTAGTGATGGTACAGTGTTGTGGTAGTAGTTGTAGTAGTGATGGTACAGTGTTGTGGTAGTAGTTGTAGTAGTGATGGTACAGTGTTGTTGTAGTAGTGATGTAACAGTGTTGTGGTAGTAGTTGTAGTAGTGATGGTACAGTGATGTGGTAGTAGTTGTAGTAGTGATGGTACAGTGTTGTGGTAGTAGTTGTAGTAGTGATGGTACAGTGTTGTGGTAGTAGTTGTAGTAGTGATGGTACAGTGTTGTGGTAGTAGTTGTAGTAGTGATGGTACAGTGTTGTGGTAGTAGTTGTAGTAGTGATGGTACAGTGTTGTGGTAGTAGTTGTAGTAGTGATGGTACAGTGTTGTGGTATTGTTGTGTGTTGTGATGTAGTTGTAGTAGTGATGGTACAGAGTTGTGGTAGTAGTTGTAGTAGTGATGGTACAGTGTTGTGGTAGTAGTTGTAGTAGTGATGGTACAGTGTTGTGGTAGTAGTTGTAGTAGTGATGGTACAGTGTTGTGGTAGTAGTTGTAGTAGTGTTACAGTGTTGTGGAAGTAGTGATGGTACAGTGTTGTGGTAGTAGTTGTAGTAGTGATGGTACAGTGTTGTGGTAGTAGTTGTAGTAGTGATGGTACAGTGTTGTGGTAGTAGTTGTAGTAGTGATGGTACAGTGTTGTGGTAGTAGTTGTAGTAGTGATGGTACAGTGTTGTGGTAGTAGTTGTAGTAGTGATGGTACAGTGTTGTGGTAGTAGTTGTAGTAGTGATGGTACAGTGTTGTGGTAGTAGTTGTAGTAGTGATGGTACAGTGTTGTGGTAGTAGTGATGGTACAGTTTTGTGGTAGTAGTGATGGTACAGTAGTAGTGATGGTACAGTGTTGTGGTAGTAGTTGTAGTAGTGATGGTACAGTGTTGTGGAAGTAGTTGTAGTAGTGATGGTACAGTGTTGTGGTAGTAGTTGTAGTAGTGATGGTACAGTGTTGTGGTAGTAGTTGTAGTAGTGATGGTACAGTGTTGTGGTAGTAGTTGTAGTAGTGATTGTACAGTGTTGTGTTAGTAGTTGTAGTAGTGATGGTACAGTGTTGTGGTAGTAGTTGTAGTAGTGATGGTACAGTGTTGTGGTACTAGTTTTTCTAGTGATGGTGCAGTGTTGTGGTAGTAGTTGTAGTAGTGATGGTACAGTGTTGTCATGGTAGAGTGTTGTGGTAGTAGTTGTAGTAGTGATGGTACAGTGTTGTGGTAGTAGTTGTAGTAGTGATGGTACAGTGTTGTGGTAGTAGTTGTAGTAGTGATGGTACAGTGTTGTGGTAGTAGTTGTAGTAGTGATGGTACAGTGTTGTGGTAGTAGTTGTAGTAGTGATGGTACAGTGTTGTGGTAGTAGTTGTAGTAGTGATGGTACAGTGTTGTGGTAGTAGTTGTAGTAGTGATGGTACAGTGTTGTGGTAGTAGTTGTAGTAGTGATGGTACAGTGTTGTGGTAGTAGTTGTAGTAGTGATGGTACAGTGTTGTGGTAGTAGTTGTAGTAGTGATGGTACAGTGTTGTGGTAGTAGTTGTAGTAGTGATGGTACAGTGTTGTGGTAGTAGTTGTAGTAGTGATGGTACAGTGTTGTGGTAGTAGTTGTAGTAGTGATGGTACAGTGTTGTGGTAGTAGTTGTAGTAGTGATGGTACAGTGTTGTGGTAGTAGTTGTAGTAGTGATGGTACAGTGTTGTGGTAGTAGTTGAAGTAGTGATGGTACAGTGTTGTAGTAGTTTTAGTAGTGATGGTACAGTATTGTGGTAGTTGTATTAGTGATGGTACAGCATTGTGGTAGTAGTGATGGTACAGTGTTGTGAGAGTTGTAGTAGTGATGGTACAGTGTTGTTGTAGTAGTGATGGTACAGTGTTGTGGTAGTAGTTGTAGTAGTGATGGTACAGTGTTGTGGTAGTAGTTGTAGTAGTGATGGTACAGTGTTGTGGTAGTAGTTGTAGTAGTGATGGTACAGTGTTGTGGTAGTAGTTGTAGTAGTGATGGTACAGTGTTGTGGTAGTAGTTGTAGTAGTGATGGTACAGTGTTGTGGTAGTAGTTGTAGTAGTGATGGTACAGTGTTGTGGTAGTAGTTTTAGTAGTGATGGTACAGTGTTGTGGTAGTAGTTGTAGTAGTGATGGTACAGTGTTGTGGTAGTAGTTGTAGTAGTGATGGTACAGTGTTGTGGTAGTAGTTGTAGTAGTGATGGTACAGTGTTGTGGTAGTAGTGATGGTACAGTGTTGTGGTAGTAGTTGTAGTAGTGATGGTACAGTGTTGTGGTAGTAATTGAAGTAGTGATGGTACAGTGTTGTGGTAGTAGTTGTAGTAGTGATGGTACAGTGTTGTGATAGTAGTAGTGATGGTAAAGTGTTGTGGTAGTAGTTGTCATGGTAGTGTTGTGGTAGTAGTTGTAGTAGTGATGGTACAGTGTTGTGGTAGTAGTTGTAGTAGTGATGGTACAGTGTTGTGGTAGTAGTTGTAGTAGTGATGGTACAGTGTTGTGGTAGTAGTTGTAGTAGTGATGGTACAGTGTTGTGGTAGTAGTTGTAGTAGTGATGGTACAGTGTTGTGGTAGTAGTTGTAGTAGTGATGGTACAGTGTTGTGGTAGTAGTTGTAGTAGTGATGGTACAGTGTTGTGGTAGTAGTTGTAGTAGTGATGGTACAGTGTTGTGGTAGTAGTTGTAGTAGTGATGGTACAGTGTTGTGGTAGTAGTTGTAGTAGTGATGGTACAGTGTTGTGGTAGTAGTTGTAGTAGTGATGGTACAGTGTTGTGGTAGTAGTTGTAGTAGTGATGGTACAGTGTTGTGGTAGTAGTTGTAGTAGTAGTTGTAGTAGTGATGGTACAGTGTTGTGATAGTAGTAGTGATGGTAAAGTGTTGTGGTAGTAGTGATGGTACAGTGTGGTAGTAGTACAGTGTTGTGGAAGTAGTTGTAGTAGTGATGGTACAGTGTTGTGGTAGTAGTTGTAGTAGTGATGGTACAGTGTTGTAATAGTTGTAGTATTGATGTAGTGTTGTGATGTTGTACAGTGTTGTGGTAGTAGTTGTAGTAGTGATGGTACAGTGTTGTGGTAGTAGTTGTAGTAGTGATGGTACAGTGTTGTGGTAGTAGTTGTAGTAGTGATGGTACAGTGTTGTGGTAGTAGTTGTAGTAGTGATGGTACAGTGTTGTGGTAGTAGTTGTAGTAGTGATGGTACAGTGTTGTGGTAGTAGTTGTAGTAGTGATGGTACAGTGTTGTGGTAGTAGTTGTAGTAGTGATGGTACAGTGTTGTGGTAGTAGTTGTAGTAGTGATGGTACAGTGTTGTGGTAGTAGTTGTAGTAGTGATGGTACAGTGTTGTGGTAGTAGTTGTAGTAGTGATGGTACAGTGTTGTGGTAGTAGTTGTAGTAGTGATGGTACAGTGTTGTGGTAGTAGTTGTAGTAGTGATGGTACAGTGTTGTGGTAGTAGTTGTAGTAGTGATGGTACAGTGTTGTGGTAGTTGTAGTAATGATAGTACAGTGTTGTGGTAGTAGTTGTAGTAGTGATGGTACAGAGTTGTGGTAGTAGTTGTAGTAGAGATGGTACAGTGTTTTCGTGGTAGTCGTAGTAGTGATGGTACAGTGTTGTGATAGTAGTAGTGATGGTACAGTGTTGTGATAGTAGTAGTGATGGTACAGTGTTGTGATAGTAGTAGTGATGGTACAGTGTTGTGGTAGTAGTTGTAGTAGTGATGGTACAGTGTTGTGGTAGTAGTTGTAGTAGTGATGGTACAGTGTTGTGGTAGTAGTTGAAGTAGTGATGGTACAGTGTTGTGGTAGTAGTTGTAGTAGTGATGGTACAGTGTTGTGGTAGTAGTTGTAGTAGTGATGGTACAGTGTTGTGGTAGTAGTTGTAGTAGTGATGGTACAGTGTTGTGGTAGTAGTTGTAGTAGTGATGGTACAGTGTTGTACAGTGTTGTGGTAGTAGTTGTAGTAGTGATGGTACAGTGTTGTGGTAGTAGTTGTAGTAGTGATGGTACAGTGTTGTGGTAGTAGTTGTAGTGATGGTACAGTGTTGTGGTAGTAGTTGTAGTAGTGATAGTACAGTGTTGTGATAGTTGTAGTAATGATAGTACAGTGTTGTGGTAGTAGTTGTAGTAGTGATGGAACAGAGTTGTGGTAGTAGTTGTAGTAGTGATGCTACAGTGTTGTAGTGTTGTGTGTAGTTGTAGTAGTGATGGTACAGCGTTGTGGTAGTAGTTGTAGTAGTGATGGTACAGTGTTGTGGTAGTAGTTGTAGTAGTGATGGTACAGTGTTGTGGTAGTAGTTGTAGTAGTGATGGTACAGTGTTGTGGTAGTAGTTGTAGTAGTGATGGTACAGTGTTGTGGTAGTAGTTGTAGTAGTGATGGTACAGTGTTGTGGTAGTAGTTGTAGTAGTGATGGTACAGTGTTGTGGTAGTAGTTGTAGTAGTGATGGTACAGTGTTGTTGTAGTAGTGATGGTACAGTGTTGTGGTAGTAGTGATGGTACAGTGTTGTGATAGTAGTAGTGATGGTACAGTGTTGTGATAGTAGTAGTGATGGTACAGTGTTGTGATAGTAGTAGTGATGGTACAGTGTTGTGGTAGTAGTTGTAGTAGTGATGGTACAGTGTTGTGGTAGTAGTTGTAGTAGTGATGGTACAGTGTTGTGGTAGTAGTTGTAGTAGTGATGGTACAGTGTTGTGGTAGTAGTTGTAGTAGTGATGGTACAGTGTTGTGGTAGTAGTTGTAGTAGTGATGGTACAGTGTTGTGGTAGTAGTTGTAGTAGTGATGGTACAGTGTTGTCGTAGTAGTTGTAGTAGTGATGGTACAGTGTTGTGATAGTAGTAGTGATGGTACAGTGTTGTGGTAGTAGTTGCAGTAGTGATGGTACAGTGTTTTGATAGTTGTAGTATTGATGGTACAGTGTTGTGGTAGTAGTTGTAGTAGTGATGGTACAGTGTTGTGGTAGTAGTTGTAGTAGTGATGGTACAGTGTTGTGGTAGTAGTTGCAGTAGTGATGGTACAGTGTTGTGGAAGTAGTTGTAGTAGGGATGGTACAGTGTATTAGCAGTAGTTGTAGTAGTGATGGTACAGTGTTGTGATAGTTATAGTATTGATGGTGCAGTGTTGTGGTAGTAGTTGTAGTATTGATGGTACAGTGTTGTGGTAGTAGTTGTAGTAGTGATGGTACAGTGTTGTGGTAGTAGTTGTAGTAGTGATGGTACAGTGTTGTGGTAGTAGTTGTAGTAGTGATGGTACAGTGTTGTGGTAGTAGTTGTAGTAGTGATGGTACAGTGTTGTGGTAGTAGTTGTAGTAGTGATGGTACAGTGTTGTGGTAGTAGTTGTAGTAGTGATGGTACAGTGTTGTGGTAGTAGTTGTAGTAGTGATGGTACAGTGTTGTGGTAGTAGTTGTAGTAGTGATGGTACAGTGTTGTGGTAGTAGTTGTAGTAGTGATGGTACAGTGTTGTGGTAGTAGTTGTAGTAGTGATGGTACAGTGTTGTGGTAGTAGTTGTAGTAGTGATGGTACAGTGTTGTGGTAATAGTTGTAGTAGTGAGGTGCATTGTTGTGGTAGCAGTTGTATGTAGTACAGTGTTGTGTAGTAGTAGTTGTGGTATAGTAGTGTTGTGGTATTAGTGTTGTGGTACAGTGTTGTGGTAGTGATGGGACAGTGTTGTGGTAGTAGTGATGGTAGTAGTGCTGGTACAGTGTTGTGGCAGTAGGTGTGGTAGTGATGGTACAGTGTTGTGGTAGTAGTTGTAGTAGTGGTATAGTGATGTGGAAGTAGTGACGGTACAGTGTTGTGGTAGTAGTTGTAGTAGTGATACAGTGTTGTGGAAGTAGTGATGGTACAGTGTTGTGGTAGTAGTTGTAGTAGTGATGTTACAGTGTTGTGGTAGTAGTTGTAGTAGTGATGGTACAGTGTTGTGGTAGTAGTTGTAGTAGTGATGTTACAGTGTTGTGGTAGTAGTTGTAGTAGTGATGGTACAGTGTTGTGGTAGTAGTTGTAGTAGTGATGGTACAGTGTTGTGGTAGTAGTTGCAGTAGTGATGGTACAGTGTTGTGGTAGAAGTTGTAGTAGTGATGGTACAGTGTTGTGGTAGTAGTTGTAGTATTGATGATTCAGTGTTGTGGTAGTAGTTGTAATAGTGATGGTACAGTGTTGTGGTAGTAGTTGTAGTAGTGATGTTACAGTGTTGTGGTAGTAGTTGTAGTAGTGATGGTACAGTGTTGTGGTAGTGGTTGTAGTGTTGTGTTAGTAGTTTTAGTAGTGATGGTACAGTGTTGTGGTAGTAGTAGTAGTGATGATAGTGTTGTGGTAGTAGTTGTAGTAGTGTGGTACAGTAGTAGTGATGGTACAGTGTTGTGGTAGTAGTAGTGATTGTACAATGTTGTGGTAGTAGTTGTAGTAGTGAAGTTACAGTGTTGTGATAGTAGTTGTAGTAGTGATGTTACAGTGTTTTGGTAGTAGTTGTAGTAGTGGTGTTACAGTATTGTGGTAGTAGTTGTAGTAGTGATGGTACAGTGTTTTGATAGAAGTTGTAGAAGAGATTTTACAGTGTTGTGGTAGTAGTTGTAGTAGTGATGATACAGTGTTACTGTAGTAGCTGTAGTTGTGATAGTACAGTGTTGTGGTATTAGTGATGGTACAGTGTTGTGGTAGAAGTGATGGTACAGTGTTGTGGTAGTAGTGATGGTACTGTGTTTTGGTAGTGATGTTACAGTGTTGTGGTAGTAGTTGTAGTAGTGATGGTACAGTGTTGTGGTAGTAGTTGTAGTAGTGATGTTACAGTGTTGTGGTAGTAGTGATGGTACAGTGTTTTGGGAGTAGTGATGGTACAGTGTTGTGGTAGTAGTGATTGTACAATGTTGTGGTAGTAGTTGTGGTAGTGAAGTTACAGTGTTGTGATAGTAGTTGTAGTAGTGATGTTACAGTGTTTTGGTAGTAGTTGTAGTAGTGGTGTTACAGTATTGTGGTAGTAGTTGTAGTAGTGATGGTAGAGTGTTTTGGAAGTAGTTTTAGTAGTGATGGTACAGTGTTGTGGTAGAAGTTGAAGTAGTGAGGGTTCATTGTTGTGGTAGTAGTTGTAGTAGTGATTGTACAGTGTTGTGGTAGTAGTGATGGTACAGTGTTGTGGGAGTAGTGATGGTACAGTGTTGTGGTAGTAGTGACTGTACACTGTTGTGGAAGTAGTTGTAGAACTGAAGTTACAGTGTTGTGGAAGTAGTTGTAGTAGTGATGTTACAGTGTTGTGTTAGTAGTTGTAGTAGTGTTGTTACAGTGTTGCGGAAGTAGTTGTAGCAGTGAAGTGTCAGTGTTGTGGTAGTAGCTGTAGAAATGATCGTACAGTGTTGTGGTAGTAGTTGTAGTAGTGAAGATACAGTGTTACTGTAGTAGCTGTAGTTGTGATAGTTCAGTGTTTTGGTATTAGTGATGGTACAGTGTTGTGGTAGTAGTGAGGGTACAGTGTTGTGGTAGAATAGATGGTACTGTGTTGTGGTAGTAGTTGTAGTAGTGATGTTACAGTGTTGTGGTAGTAGTTGTAGTAGTGATGGTACAGTGTTTTCTTTGTAGATGTAGTAGTGATGGTACAGAGTTGTTGTAGTAGTTGCAGTAGTGATGTTACAGTGTTGTGGTAGAAGTTGTAGTAGTGATGGTACAGTGTTGTGGTAGTAGTTGTAGTATTGATGATTCAGTGTTGTGGTAGTAGTTGTAATAGTGATGGTACAGTGTTGTGGTAGTAGTTGTAGTAGTGATGTTACAGTGTTGTGGTAGTAGTTGTAGTAGTGATGGTACAGTGTTGTGGAAGTAGTAGTAGTAGTGATGTTACAATGTTCTGGTAGTAGTTGTAGAAGTGATGGAACAGTGTTGTAGTAGTAGTTGTAATAGTGATGGTACAGTGTTGTGGTAGTGGTTGTAGTAGTGATGGTACAGTGTTGTGGTAGCAGTTGTAGTAAATATGTTACAGTGTTGTGGCAGAAGTTGTAGTAGAGATGATACAGTGTTGTGGTAGTAGTGATGGTACAGTGTTGTGGTAGTAGTGATGGTACAGTGTTGTGGGAGTATTGATGGTACAGTGTTGTTGTAGCAGTGATGGTACAGTGTTGTTGTAGTAGTGATGGCACAGTGTTGTGGTAGTAGTTGTAGCAGTGATGGTACAATGTTGTGGTAGTAGTTGTAGTAGTGATGTTACAGTGATGTGGTAGTAGTTGTAGTAGTGATGTTACAGTGTTGTGGTAGCAGTTGTAGTAGTGATGGTACAGTGTTGTGGTAGTAGTTGTAGTAGAGACGTTACAGTGTTTTAGTAGATGTTGTAGTAGTGATGGTTCTGTGTTGTGGTAGTAGTTGTAGTAGTGATGTTACAGTGTTGTGGTAGTAGTTGTAGTAGTGATGGTACAGTGTTGTGATAGTTGAAGTAGTGATGGTACAGTGTTGCGGTAGCAGTTGTAGTTGTGATGGTACAGTGTTGTGGTAGTATTTATAGTAGAGATGGTAGAGTGTAGTAGTAGTTGTAGAAGTGATGGTACAGTGTTGTGGTAATAGTTGTAGTAGTGATGGTACAGTGTTGTGGTAGTAGTTGTAGTAGTGATGGTACAGTGTTGTGGTAGTAGTTGTAGTAGTGATGGTACAGTGTTGTGGTAGTAGTAGTAGTGATGGTACAGTGTTGTGGTAGTAGTGATGGTACAGTGTTGTGGTAGTAGTGATGGTACAGTGTTGTTGTGGTAGTAGTTGTAGTAGTGATGGTACAGTGTTGTGGTAGTAGTTGTAGTAGTGATGGTACAGTGTTGTGGTAGTAGTTGTAGTAGTGATGGTACAGTGTTGTGGTAGTAGTTGTAGTAGTGATGGTACAGTGTTGTGGTAGTAGTTGTAGTAGTGATGGTACAGTGTTGTGGTAGTAGTTGTAGTAGTTATTGTGTAGTGTTGTGGTAGTAGTGTTGGTACACTGTTGTGCAATTAGTGATGGTACAGTGTTGTGGTAGTAGTTGTAGTAGTTATGGTACAGAGTTGTTGTAGTAGTGTTGGTACAGTGTTGTGGTAGTAGTTGTAGTTGTGATGGTACAGTGTTGTGGTAGTAGTTGTAGTAGTGATGGTACAGTGTTGTGGTAGTAGTTGTAGTAGTGATGGTACAGTGTTGTGGTAGTAGTTGTAGTAGTGATGGTACAGTGTTGTGGTAGTAGTTGTAGTAGTGATGGTACAGTGTTGTGGTAGTAGTTGTAGTAGTGATGGTACAGTGTTGTGGTAGTAGTTGTAGTAGTGATGGTACAGTGTTGTGGTAGTAGTTGTAGTAGTGATGGTACAGTGTTGTGGTAGTAGTTGTAGTAGTGATGGTACAGTGTTGTGGTAGTAGTTGTAGTAGTGATGGTACAGTGTTGTGGTAGTAGTTGTAGTAGTGATGGTACAGTGTTGTGGTAGTAGTTGTAGTAGTGATCTACAGTGTTGTGGTAGTAGTTGTAGTAGTGATGGCACAGTGTTGTGGTAATTGTAGTAGTGATGGTACAGTGTTGTGGTAGTAGTTGTAGTAGTGATGGTACAGTGTTGTGGTAGTAGTTGTAGTAGTGATGGTACAGTGTTGTGGTAGTTGTAGTAGTGTTGTGATAGTTGTAGTGATGGATCAGTGTTGGGGTAGTAGTTATAGTAGTGATGGTACAGTGTTGTGGTAGTAGTTGTAGTTGTAGTAGTGATGGTACAGTGTTGTGGTAGTAGTTGTAGTAGTGATGGTACAGTGTTGTGGTAGTAGTTGTAGTAGTGATGGTACAGTGTTGTGGTAGTAGTTGTAGTAGTGATGGTACAGTGTTGTGGTAGTAGTTGTAGTAGTGATGGTACAGTGTTGTGGTAGTTGTAGTAGTGATGGTACAGTGTTGTGGTAGTTGTAGTAGTGATGGTACAGTGTTGTGATAGTGGTTGTAGTAGTGATGGTACAGTGTTGTGGTAGTTGTAGTATTGATGGTACAGTGTTGTGGTAGTAGTTGTAGTAGTGATGGTACAGTGTTGTGATAGTTGTAGTATTGATGGTACAGTGTTGTGGTAGTAGCTGTAGTAGTGATGGAACAGTGTTCTGGTAGTAGTTGTAGTAGTGATGGTACAGTGTTGTGGTAGTTGTAGTAGTGATGGTACAGTGTTGTGGTAGTAGTTGCAGTAGTGATGTTACAGTGTTGTGGTAGTAGTTGTAGTAGTGATGGTACAGTGTTGTGGTAGTAGTTGTAGTAGTGATGGTACAGTGTTGTGGTAGTAGTTGTAGTAGTGATGGTACAGTGTTGTGGTAGTAGTTGTAGTAGTGATGGTACAGTGTTGTGGTAGTAGTTGTAGTAGTGATGGTGCAGTGTTGTTGTAGTAGTTGTAGTAGTGATGGTACAGCGCTGTGGTAGTAGTTGTATTAGTGATGGCACAGTGTTGAGATAGTTGTAGTAGTGATGGTACAGTGTTGTGGTAGTTGTAGTAGTGATGGTACAGTGTTGTGGTAGTAGTTGTAGTAGTGATGGTACAGTGTTGTGGTAGTAGTTGTAGTAGTGATGGTACAGAGTTGTGGCAATAGTTGTAGTAGTTATGGTACAGAGTTGTGGTAGTTGTAGTAGTGATTGTTCAGTGTTGTGGTAGTAGTTGTAGTAGTGATGGTACAGTGTTGTGGTAGTAGTTGTAGTAGTGATGTTACAGTGTTGTGGTAGTAGTTGTAGTAGTGATGGTACAGTGTTGTGGTAGTAGTTGTAGTAGTGATGGTACAGTGTTGTGGTAGTAGTTGTAGTAGTGATGGTACAGTGTTGTGGTAGTAGTTGTAGTAGTGATGGTACAGTGTTGTGGTAGTAGTTGTAGTAGTGATGGTACAGTGTTGTGGTAGTAGTTGTAGTAGTGATGGTACAGTGTTGTGGTAGTAGTTGTAGTAGTGATGGTGCAGTGTTGTTGTAGTAGTTATATTAGTGATGGTACAGTGTTGTGGTAGTAGTTGTAGTAGTGATGGTACAGTGTTGTGGTAGTAGTTGTAGTAGTGATGGTGCAGTGTTGTGGTAGTAGTTGTAGTAATGATGGTACAGTGTTGTGGTAGTAGTTGTAGTAGTGATGGTACAGTGTTGTGGTAGTAGTTGTAGTAGTGATGGTACAGTGTTGTGGTAGTAGTTGTAGTAGTGATGGTACAGTGTTGTGGTAGTAGTTGTAGTAGTGATGGTAAAGTGTTGTGGTAGTAGTTGCAGTAGTGATGGTAGAGTGTTGTGGTAGTAGTTATACTAGTGATGGTACAGTGTTGTGGTAGTAGTTGTAGTAGTGATGGTGCAGTGTTGTTGCAGTAGTTATACAAGTGATGGTACAGTGTTGTGGTAGTAGTTGTAGTAGTGATGGATGGTACAGTGTTGTGGTAGTAGTTGTAAGAGTGATGGTACAGTGTTGTGGTAGAAGTTGTAGTAGTGATGGTACAGTGTTGTGGTAGTAGTTGTAGTAGTGATGGTACAGTGTTGTGGTAGTAGTTGTAGTAGTGATGGTACAGTGTTGTGGTAGTAGTTGTAGTAGTGATGGTACAGTGTTGTGGTAGTTGTTGTAGTAGTGATGGTACAGTGTTGTGGTAGTAGTTGTAGTAGTGATGGTACAGTGTTGTGGTAGTAGTTGTAGTAGTGATGGTACAGTGTTGTGGTAGTAGTTGTAGTAGTGATGGTACAGTGTTGTGGTAGTAGTTGTAGTAGTGATGGTACAGTGTTGTGGTAGTAGTTGTACAGTAGTAGTAGTGAATGTACAGTGTTGTGGTAGTAGTTGTAGTAGTGATGTTACAGTGTTGTGGTAGTAGTTGTAGTAGTGATGGTACAGTGTTGTGGTAGTAGTTGTAGTAGTGATGGTACAGTGTTGTGGTAGTAGTTGTAGTAGTGATGGTACAGTGTTGTGGTAGTAGTTGTAGTGATGGTACAGTGTTGTGGTAGTAGTTGTAGTAGTGATGATAGTGTTGTGGTAGTTGTAGTAGTGTTTTTACAGTGTTGTGGTAGTAGTTGTAGTAGTGATGGTACAGTGTTGTGGTAGTTGTAGTAGTGATGGTACAGTGTTGTGGTAGTAGTTGTAGTAGTGATGGTACAGTGTTGTGGTAGTAGTTGTAGTAGTGATGGTACAGTGTTGTGGTAGTAGTTGTAGTAGTGATGGTACAGTGTTGTGGTAGTAGTTGTAGTAGTGATGGTACAGTGTTGTGGTAGTAGTGATGGTACAGTGTTGTGGTAGTAGTGATGTAGTAGTGATACAGTGTTGTGGTAGTAGTTGTAGTAGTGATGGTACAGTGTTGTGGTAGTAGTTGTAGTAGTGATGGTACAGTGTTGTGGTAGTAGTTGTAGTAGTGATGGTACAGTGTTGTGACAGTTGAAGTAGTGATGGTACAGTGTTGTGGTAGTAGTTGTAGTAGTGATGTTACAGTGTTGTGGTAGTAGTTGTAGTAGTGATGGTACAGTGTTGTGGTAGTAGTTGTAGTAGTGATGTTACAGTGTTGTGGTAGTAGTTGTAGTAGTGATGGTACAGTGTTGTGGTAGTAGTTGTAGTAGTGATGGTACAGTGTTGTGGTAGTAGTTGTAGTAGTGATGGTACAGTGTTGTGGTAGTAGTTGTAGTAGTGATGGTACAGTGTTGTGGTAGTTGTGATGGTACAGTGTTGTGGTAGTAGTGATGGTACAGTGTTGTGGTAGTAGTGATGGTACAGTGTTGTGGTAGTAGTGATGGTACAGTGTTGTGGTAGTAGTGATGGTACAGTGTTGTGGTAGTAGTTGTAGTAGTGATGGTACAGTGTTGTGGTAGTAGTTGTAGTAGTGATGTTACAGTGTTGTGGTAGTAGTTGTAGTAGTGATGTTACAGTGTTGTGGTAGTAGTTGTAGTAGTGATGTTACAGTGTTGTGGTAGTAGTTGTAGTAGTGATGGTACAGTGTTGTGGTAGTAGTTGTAGTAGTGATGGTACAGTGTTGTGGTAGTAGTTGTAGTAGTGATGGTACAGTGTTGTGGTAGTAGTTGTAGTAGTGATGGTACAGTGTTGTGGTAGTAGTTGTAGTAGTGATGGTACAGTGTTGTGGTAGTAGTTGTAGTAGTGATGGTACAGTGTTGTGGTAGTAGTTGTAGTAGTGATGTTACAGTGTTGTGGTAGTAGTTGTAGTAGTGATGATACAGTGTTGTGGTAGTAGTTGTAGTAGTGATGGTACAGTGTTGTGGTAGTAGTTGTAGTAGTGATGGTACAGTGTTGTGGTAGTAGTTGTAGTAGTGATGGTACAGTGTTGTGGTAGTAGTTGTAGTAGTGATTGTACAGTGTTGTGGTAGTAGTTGTAGTAGTGATGGTACAGTGTTGTGGTAGTAGTTGTAGTAGTGATGGTACAGTGTTGTGGTAGTAGTTGTAGTAGTGATGGTACAGTGTTGTGGTAGTAGTTGTAGTAGTGATGGTACAGTGTTGTGGTAGTAGTTGTAGTAGTGATGGTACAGTGTTGTGGTAGTAGTGATGTACAGTAATGTGGTAGTAGTGATGGTACAGTGTTGTTGAAGTAGTTGCTGTAGTGATGTTACAGTCTTGTGATGGTAGTTGTAGTAGTGATGTTACAGTGTTGTGCTAGTAGCTGTAGTAGTGATTGTACAGTGTTGTGGTAGTAGTTGTAGTAGTGATGGTACAGTGTTGTGGTAGTAGTTGTAGCTGTGATGTTACAGTGTTGTGGTGGTAGTAGTAGAGAAATGTGATGTTACAGTGTTGTGGTAGTAGTTGTAGTAGTGATGGTACAGTGTTGTGGTACTAGTTGTAGTAGTGATTGTACACTGTTGTGGTAGTAGTAGCAGTAGTGATGTCACAGTGTTGTGTTAGTAGTTGTAGTAGTGATGGAACAGTGTTGTGGTAGTAGTTATAGTAGTGATGGTACAGTGTTGTGGAAGTAGTGATGGTACAGTGTTGTGGTAGTAGTTGTAGTAGTGATGGTACAGAGTTGTGGTAGTAGTTGTAGTAGTGATGGTACAGTGTTGTGGTAGTAGTTGTAGTAGTGATGGTACAGTGTTGTGGTAGTAGTTGTAGTAGTGATGGTACAGTGTTGTGGTAGTAGTTGTAGTAGTGATGGTACAGTGTTGTGATAGTTGTAGTAGTGATGGTACAGTGTTGTTGTAGTAGTGATGGTACAGTGTTGTGGTAGTCGTGATGGTAAAGTGTTGTGGTAGTAGTGATGGTACTGTGTTGAGGTAGTAGTGATGTGATGGTACAGTGTTGTGGTAGTAGTTGTAGTAGAGATGTTACAGTGTTGTGGTAGTAGTTGAAGCACTGATGGTTCAGTGTTGTGGTAGTAGTTGTAGTAGTGATGTTCCAGTGTTGAGGTAGTAGTAGTTGTAGAACTGATGGTACAGTGTTGTGGTAATAGTTGTAGAAGTGATGGTACAGTGTTGTGGTAGTAGTTGTAGTAGTGATGGTACAGTGTTGTGGTAGTAGTTGTAGTAGTGATGGTACAGTGTTGTGGTAGTAGTTGTAGTAGTGATGGTAGAGTGTTGTGATAGTAGTTGTAGTAGTGATGATACAGTGTTGTAGTAATAGTTGTAGTAGTGATGGTACAATGTTGTGATAGTAGTTTGTAGTAGTGATGATACAATGTTGTGGTAGTAGTTGTAGTAGTGATGGTAGAGTGTTGTGGTAATAGTTGTAGTAGTGATGGTAGAGTGTTGTGGTAGTAGTTGTAGTAGTGATGGTACAGTGTTGTGGTAGTAGTTGTAGTAGTGATGGTACAGTGTTGTGGTAGTAGTTGTAGTAGTGATGGTACAGTGTTGTGGTAGTAGTTGTAGTAGTGATGGTACAGTGTTGTGGTAGTAGTTGTAGTAGTGATGGTACAGTGTTGTGGTAGTAGTTGTAGTAGTGATGGTACAGTGTTGTGGTAGTAGTTGTAGTAGTGAATGTACAGTGTTGTGGTAGTAGTTGTAGTAGTGATGGTACAGTGTTGTGGTAGTAGTTGTAGTAGTGATGTTACAGTGTTGTGGTAGTAGTTGTAGTAGTGATGGTACAGTGTTGTGGTAGTAGTTGTAGTAGTGATGGTACAGTGTTGTGGTAGTAGTTGTAGTAGTGATGGTACAGTGTTGTGGTAGTAGTTGTAGTAGTGATGGTACAGTGTTGTGGTAGTAGTTGTAGTAGTGATGTTACAGTGTTGTGGTAGTAGTTGTAGTAGTGATGGTACAGTGTTGTGGTAGTAGTTGTAGTAGTGATGTTACAGTGTTGTGGTAGTAGTTGTAGTAGTGATGGTACAGTGTTGTGGTAGTAGTTGTAGTAGTGATGTTACAGTGTTGTGGTAGTAGTTGTAGTAGTGATGTTACAGTGTTGTGGTAGTAGTTGTAGTAGTGATGGTACAGTGTTGTGGTAGTAGTTGTAGTAGTGATGGTACAGTGTTGTGGTAGTAGTTGCAGTAGTGATGGTACAGTGTTGTGGTAGTAGTTATAGTAGCAATTGTACAGAGTTGTGGCAGTTGTTGTAGTAGTGATACAGTGTTGTAGTAGTAGTAGTGATGTACAGTGTTGTGGTAGTAGCTGTAGTAGTGATGGTACAGTTTTGTGATAGTTGAAGTAATGATGGTACAGTGTTGTGGTAGTATCTGTAGTAATAATGGAAGTGTTCTGGTAGTAGTTGTAGTAGTGATGGTAGAGTGTTGTGGTAGCTGTAGTAGTGATGGCACAGTGTTGTGGTATTAGTTATAGTAGTGAGTGCACAGTGTTGTGGAAACAGTTGTAGTAGAAATGGTTCATTGTTTTGGTAGTAGTTGTAGTAGTGATGGTACAGTGTTGTGGTAGTAGCGATGGTACAGTGTTGTGGTAGTAGTGATTGTACAGTGTTGTGGTAGTAGTGATGGTACAGTGTTTTGGTAGTAGTGATGGTACAGTGTTGTGGTAGTAGTGATGGTACAGTGTTGTGGTAGTAGTTGTAGTAGTGATGTTACAGTGTTGTGGTAGTAGTTGTAGTAGTGATGGTACAGTGTTGTGGTAGTAGTTGTAGTAGTGATGTTACAGTGTTGTGGTAGTAGTTGTAGTAGTGATGGTACAGTGTTGTGGTAGTAGTTGTAGTAGTGATGGTACAGTGTTGTGGTAGTAGTTGTAGTAGTGATTGTGTAGTGTTGTGGTAGTAGTTGTAGTAGTGATGGTACAGTGTTGTGGTAGTAGTTGTAGTAGTGATGGTACAGTGTTGTGGTAGTAGTTGTAGTAGTGATGGTACAGTGTTGTGGTAGTAGTTGTAGTAGTGATGGTACAGTGTTGTGGTAGTAGTTGTAGTAGTGATGGTACAGTGTTGTGGTAGTAGTTGTAGTAGTGATGGTACAGTGTTGTGGTAGTAGTTGTAGTAGTGATGGTACAGTGTTGTGGTAGTAGTTGTAGTAGTGATGTTACAGTGTTGTGGTAGTAGTTGTAGTAGTGATGGTACAGTGTTGTGGTAGTAGTTGCAGTAGTGATGGTACAGTGTTGTGGTAGTAGTTGTAGTAGTGATACATTGTTATGGTAGTAGTTGTAGTAGTCATGGTACAGTGTTCTGGTACTAGTTGTAGTAGTGATTGTACAGTGTTGTGGTAGTAGTTGCAGTAGTGATGTCACAGTGTTGTGGTAGTAGTTGTAGTAGTGATGGTAGTGTTGTGGTAGTAGTTGTAGTAGTGATGTTACAGTGTTGTGGTAGTAGTTGTAGTAGTGATGGTACAGTGTTGTGGTAGTAGTTGTAGTAGTGATGTTACAGTGTTGTGGTAGTAGTTGTAGTAGTGATGGTACAGTGTTGTGGTAGTAGTTGTAGTAGCGATGGTACAGTGTTGTGGTAGTAGTTGTAGTAGTGATGGTGCAATGTTGTGGTAGTATTTGTAGTAGTGATGTTACAGTGTTGTGGTAGTAGTTGCAGTAGTGATGTCAGAGTGTTGTGTTAGTAGTTGTAGTAGTGATGGAACAGTGTTGTGGTAGTAGTTATAGTAGTGATGGTACAGTGTTGTGGTAGTAGTTGTAGTAGTGATGGTACAGTGTTGTGGTAGTAGTTGTAGTAGTGATGGTACAGTGTTGTGGTAGTAGTTGTAGTAGTGATGGTACAGTGTTGTGGTAGTAGTTGTAGTAGTGATGGTACAGTGTTGTGGTAGTAGTTGTAGTAGTGATGGTACAGTGTTGTGGTAGTAGTTGTAGTAGTGATGGTACAGTGTTGTGGTAGTAGTTGTAGTAGTGATGGTACAGTGTTGTGGTAGTAGTGATGGTACAGTGTTGTGGTAGTAGTGATGGTACAGTGTTGTGGTAGTAGTGATGGTACAGTGTTGTGGTAGTAGTTGTAGTAGTGATGTTACAGTGTTGTGGTAGTAGTTGTAGTAGTGATGGTACAGTGTTGTGGTAGTAGTTGTAGTAGTGATGGTACAGTGTTGTGGTAGTAGTTGTAGTAGTGATGTTACAGTGTTGTGGTAGTAGTTGTAGTAGTGATGGTACAGTGTTGTGGTAGTAGTTGTAGTAGTGATGGTACAGTGTTGTGGTAGTAGTTGTAGTAGTGATGGTACAGTGTTGTGGTAGTAGTTGTAGTAGTGATGGTACAGTGTTGTGGTAGTAGTTGTAGTAGTGATGGTACAGTGTTGTGGTAGTAGTTGTAGTAATGTTGGTACAGTAGTAGTGATGGTACAGTGTTGTGGTAGTAGTTGTAGTAGTGATGGTACAGTGTTGTGGTAGTAGTTGTAGTAGTGATGGTACAATGTTGTAATAGTGGTTGTAGTAGTGATGATAGTGTTGTGGTAGTAGTTGTAGTAGTGATGGTACTGTGTTGTGGCAGTAGTTGTAGTAGTAATGGTACAGTGTTGTGGTAGTAGCTGTAGTAGTGATGGTACAGTGTTGTGGTAGTAGTTGTAGTAGTGATGGTACAGTGTTGTGGTAGTAGTTGTAGTAGTGATGGTACAGTGTTGTAGTAGTGTGATGTGTAGTAGTTGTAGTAGTGATGGTACAGTGTTGTGGTAGTAGTTGTAGTAGTGATGGTACAGTGTTGTGGTAGTAGTTGTAGTAGTGATGGTACAGTGTTGTGGTAGTAGTTGTAGTAGTGATGGTACAGTGTTGTGGTAGTAGTTGTAGTAGTGATGGTACAGTGTTGTGGTAGTAGTTGTAGAAGTGATGGTACAGTGTTGTGGTAGTAGTTGTAGTAGTGATGGTACAGTGTTGTGGTAGTAGTTGTAGTAGTGATGGTACAGTGTTGTGGTAGTAGTTGTAGTATTGATGGTACAGTGTTGTGGTAGTAGTTGTAGTAGTGATGGTACAGTGTTGTGGTAGTAGTTGTAGTAGTGATGGTACAGTGTTGTGGTAGTAGTTGTAGTAGTGATGGTACAGTGTTGTGGTAGTAGTTGTAGTAGTGATGGTACAGTGTTGTGGTAGTAGTTGTAGTAGTGATGGTACAGTGTTGTGGTAGTAGTTGTAGTAGTGATAGTACAGTGTTGTGGTAGTAGTTGTAGTAGTGATGGTACAGTGTTGTGGTAGTAGTTGCAGTATTGATAGTACAGTGTTGTTGTAGTTGTTGTAGTAGTGATGTTACAGTGTTGTGGTAGTAGTTGTAGTGATGTTATAGTATTGTGGTAGTAGTAGTGATGGTACAGTGTTGTGGTAGTAGTTGTAGTAGTGATGGTACAGTGTTGTGGTAGTAGTTGTAGTAGTGATGGTACAGTGTTGTGGTAGTAGTTGTAGTAGTGATGTTACAGTGTTGTGGTAGTAGTTGTAGTAGTGATGGTACAGTGTTGTGGTAGTAGTTGTAGTAGTGATGGTACAGTGTTGTGGTAGTAGTTGTAGTAGTGATGGTACAGTGTTGTGGTAGTAGTTGTAGTAGTGATGGTACAGTGTTGTGGTAGTAGTTGTAGTAGTGATGGTACAGTGTTGTGGTAGTAGTTGTAGTAGTGATGGTACAGTGTTGTGGTAGTAGTTGTAGTAGTGATGGTACAGTGTTGTGGTAGTAGTTGTAGTAGTGATGGTACAGTGTTGTGGTAGTAGTTGTAGTAGTGATGGTACAGTGTTGTGGTAGTAGTTGTAGTAGTGATGGTACAGTGTTGTGGTAGTAGTTGTAGTAGTGATGGTACAGTGTTGTGGTAGTTGTAGTATGTTACAGTGTTGTGATAGTGGCTGTAGTAGTGACGGTACAGTGTTGTGGTAGTTGTAGTAGTGATGGTACAGTGTTGTGGTAGTAGTGATAGTACAGTGTTGTGGTAGTAAGGATGGTACAGTGTTGTGGTAGTAGTTACAGTAGTGATGTTGCAGTGTTTTGGTAGTAGATGTAGTAGTGAGGGAACAGTGTTGTGGTAGAAGTTTTAGTAGTGATTGTACAGTGTTGTGGTAGAAATTGTAGTAGTGATCGTACAGTGTTGTGGTAGTAGTTGTAGTAGTGATGGTACAGTGTTGTGGTAGTAGTTGTAGTAGTGATGGTACAGTGTTGTGGTAGTAGTTGTAGTAGTGATGGTACAGCGTTGTGGTAGTAGTTGTAGTATTGGTGGTAAAGTGTTGTGGAAGTTGTGATGGTATAGTGTTGAGGTAGTAGTGATGGTAAAGTGTTGTGGTAGTTGCGATGGCACAGTGTTATAGTAGAAGTGGTGGTACAGAGTTGAGATAGTAGTTGTTGTAGTGATTTTAGTATTCCTCTGGTAGTAGATGTAGTAGTGATATTACAGTGTTGTGGTAGTAGTTGTAGTAGTGATGTTACAGTGTTGTGGTAGTAGTTGTAGTAGTGATGGTACAGTGTTGTGGTAGTAGTTGTAGTAGTGATGTTACAGTGTTGTGGTAGTAGTTGTAGTAGTGATGGTACAGTGTTGTGTTAGTAGTTGTAGTAGTGATGTGTTGTGGTAGTAGTTACAGTAGTGACGGTACAGTGTTGTGGTAGTAGTTGTAGAAGTGATGGTACAGTGTTGTGGTAGTAGTGATGGTACTTTTTTTGTGGTAGTAGTTGTAGTAGTGATGTTACAGAGTTGTTGTAGTAGTTGTAGAAGTGATGGTACAGTGTTGTGGCAGTAGTTGTAGTAGTGATGGTACAGTGTTGTGGTAGTAGTTGTAGTAGTGATGGTACAGTGTTGTGGTAGTAGTTATAGTAGTGATGGTACAGTGTTGTGGTAGCAGTTGTAGTAGTGATGGTACAGTGTTGTGGTAGTAGTTGTAGTAGTGATGGTACAGTGTTGTGGTAGTAGTGATGGTACAGTGTTGTGGTAGTAGTGATTGTACAGTGTTGTGGTAGTAGTGATGGTACAGTGTTTTGGTAGAAGTGATGGTGCAGTGTTGTGGTAGTAGTGATTGTACAGTGTTGTGGTAGTAGTTGTAGTAGTGAAGTTACAGTGTTGTGGTAGTAGTTGTAGTAGTGATGTTACAGTGTTGTGGTAGTAGTTGTAGTAGTGATGTTACAGTGTTGTGGTAGTAGTTGTAGTAGTGATGGTAGAGTGTTGTGGTAGTAGTTGTAGTAGTGATGGTACAGTGTTGTGGTAGTAGTTGTAGTAGTGATGTTACAGTGTTGTGGTAGTAGTTGTAGTAGTGATGTTACAGTGTTGTGGTAGTAGTTGTAGAAGTGATGGTACAGTGTTGTGGTAGTAGTTGTAGTAGTGATGTTACAGTGTTGTGGTAGTAGTTGTAGTAGTGATATTACAGTGTTGTGGTAGTAGTTGTAGTAGTGATGGTACAGTGTTGTGGTAGTAGTTGTAGTAGTGATGGTACAGTGTTGTGGTAGTAGTTGTAGTAGTGATGGTACAGTGTTGTGGTAGTAGATGTAGTGGTGATGGTACAGTGTTGTGGTAGTACTTAGAGATGGTACAGTGTTGTGGTAGTAGTTGTAGTAAGGATGGTACAGTGTTGTGGTAGCAGTTGTAGTAGTGATGGTACAGTGTTGTGGTAGTAGTTGTAGTAGGGATGGTACAGTGTTGTGGAAGTAGATGTAGTAGTGGTACAGTGTTGTGGTAGTTGAAGTAGTGATGGTACAGTGTTGTGGTTGTAGTTGTAGTAGTGATGTTACAGTGTTGTGGAAGTAGTTGTAGCAGTGATGGTACAGTGTTGTGGTAGTAGTTGTAGTAGTGATGTTACAGTATTGTGGTAGTAGTAGTGATGGTACAGTGTTGTGGTAGTAGTTGTAGTAGTGATGGTACAGTGTTGTGGTAGTAGTTGTAATAGTGATGGTACAGTGTTGTGGTAGTAGTTGTAGTAGTGATGTTACAGTGTTGTGGTAGTAGTTGTAGTAGTGATGGTACAGTGTTGTGGTAGTAGTTGTAGTAGTGATGGTACAGTGTTGTGGTAGTAGTTGTAATAGTGATGGTACAGTGTTGTAGTAGTGATGGTACAGTGTTGTGTTAATAGTTGTAGTAAAGTTGATACAGTGTTGTGGTAGTATTAGTGGTACAGTGTTGTGGTAGTAGTGATGGTACAGTGTTGTTGTAGTAGTGATGGAACACTGTTGTGGTAGTAGTGATGGTACAGTGTTGTGGTAGTAGTAATGGTACAGTGTTGTTGTAGTGATAGTACACTGTTGTGGTAGTAGTGATGGTACATTGTTGTGGTAGTAGTTGTAGTAGTGATGTTACAGTGTTGTGGTAGTAGTTGTAGTAGTGATGGTACAGTGTTGTGGTAGTAGTTGTAGTAGTGATGGTACAGTGTTGTGGTAGTAGTTGTAGTAGTGATGGTACAGTGTTGTGGTAGTAGTTGTAGTAGTGATGGTACAGTGTTGTGGTAGTAGTTGTAGTAGAGATGATACAGTGTTGTGGTAGTAGTGATGGTATAGTGTTGTGGTAGTAGTGATGGCACAGTGTTTTGGTAGCAGTGATGGTACAGTGTTATTCTAGCAGTGATGGTACAGTGTTTTTGTAGTAGTGATGGTACATTGTTGTGGTAGTAGTGATACTACAGTGTTGTGGTAGTAATTGCAGTAGTGATGTTACAGAGTTGTGGAAGTAGTCGTGAGTAGTGATGTTTCAGTGTTGTGATAGTACTTGAAGTAGTGATGTTACAGTTTTGTGCTAGTAGCTGTAGTAGTGATGGTACAGTGTTGTGGTAGTAGTTGTAGTAGTGATAGTACAGTGTTGTGGTAGCAGTTGCAGTAGTGATGGTACAGTGTTGTGGTAGTAGTTGTAGTAGTGATGGTACAGTGTTGTGGTACTAGTTGTAGTAGTGATTGTACACTGTTGTGGTAGTAGTTGCAGTAGTGATGTCACAGTGTTGTGTTAGTAGTTGTAGTAGTGATGGAACAGTGTTGTGGTAGTAGTTATAGTAGTGATGGTACAGTGTTGTGGTAGTAGTTGTAGTAGTGATGGTACAGAGTTGTGGTAGTAATGAATGTACAGTGTTGTGGTAGTAGTTTCAGTAGTGATGTTACAGTGTTGTGGTATTAGTTGTAGTAGTGATGTTGCAGTGTTGTGGTAGTAGTTATAGTAGTGATTGTACAGCGTTGGTGTAGTAGTTATAGTATTGTTAGTACAGTGTTGTGGTAGCAGTTGTAGTAGTGATGGTTCATTGTTGTATTAGTTGTAGTAGTGAAGGTACAGTGTTGTGGTAGTAGTGATTGTACAAAGTTGTGGTAGTAGTGATGGTACAGTGTTGTGGTAGTAGTGATGGTACAGTGTTTTGGTAGTAGTGATGGTGCAGTGTTGTGGTAGTAGTGATTGTACAGTGTTGTGGTAGTAGTTGTAGTAGTGAAGTTACAGTGTTGTGGTAGTAGTTGTAGTAGTGATGTTACAGTGTTTTGGTAGTAGTTGTAGTAGTGATGTTACAGTGTTGTGGTAGTAGTTGTAGTAGTGATGGTAGAGTGTTGTGGTAGTAGTTGTAGTAGTGATGGTACAGTGTTGTGGTAGTAGTTGTAGTAGTGATGTTACAGTGTTGTGGTAGTAGTTGTAGTAGTGATGGTACAGTGTTGTGGTAGTAGTTGTAGTAGTGATGGTACAGTGTTGTGGTAGTAGTTGTAGTAGTGATGTTACAGTGTTGTGGTAGCATTTGTAGAAGTGATGGTACAGTGTTGTGGTAGTAGTTGTAGTAGAGATGATACAGTGTTGCGGTAGTAGTGATGGTACAGTGTTGTTGTAGCAGTGATGGTACAGCGTTGTTTCAGTAGTGATGGTACAGTGTTGTGGTAGTAGTGATGGTTCAGTGTTGTGGTAGTAGTTTTAGTAGTGATGTTACAGTGTTGTGCTAGTAGCTGTAGTAGTGATGGTACAGTGTTGTGGTAGTAGTGATGGTACAGTGTTGTTGTAGTAGTGATGGTACAGTGTTGTTGTAGTAGTGATGGTACACTGTTGTGGTAGTAGTGATGGTAGTGTTGTGGTAGTAGTTGCAGTAGTGATGTTACAGTGTTGTGCTAGTAGCTGTAGTAGTGATGGTACAGTGTTGTGGTAGTAGTTGTAGTAGTGATGGTACAGTGTTGTTGTAGTAGTTGAAGTAGTGATGGTACAGTGTTGTGGCAGTAGTTGTTGTGGTGATGGAACAGTGTTGTGGTAGTAGTTGTAGTAGAGATGATACTGTGTTGTGGTAGTAGTGATGGTACAGTGTTGTGGTAGTAGTGATGGCGCAGTGTTTTGGTAGTGGTGATGGTACAGTGTTGTTCTAGCAGTGACGGTACAGTGTTTTTGTAGTAGTGATGGTACACTGTTGTGGTAGTAGTGATACTACAGTGTTGTGGAATTAGTTGCACTAGTGCTGTTACAGTGTTGTGGAAGTAGTCGTGAGTTGTGATGTTACAGTGTTGTGCTAGTAGCTGTAGTAGTGATGGTACAGTGTTGTGGTAGTAGTTGTAGTAGTGATGGTACAGTGTTGTTGTAGTAGTTGTAGTAGTGATGGTACAGTGTTGTGGCAGTAGTTGAAGTAGTGATGGTACAGTGTTGTGGTAGTAGTTGTAGTAGTGATGTTACAGTGTTGTGGTAGTAGTTGTAGTAGTAGTGGTATAGTGTTGTGGAAGTAGTGATGGTACAGTGTTGTGGTAGTAGTGATGGTACAGTGGTGTGGTGTTTGCGATGGCACAGTGTTGTGGTAGTAGAGGTGGTACAGTGTTGAGATAGTATTTGTAGCATTGATGTTACAGTGTTTTGGTAGTAGTTGTAATAGTGATGATACAGTGTTTTGGTAGTAGTTGTAGTAGTGATGGTACAGTGTTGTGGTAGTAGTTGTAGTAGTGATGGTACAGTGTTGTTGTAGTAGTTGTAGTAGAGATGGTACAGTGTTGTGGTAGTAGTTGTAGTAGCGATTGTACAGTGTTGTTGTACTAGTTGTAGTAGTGATGGTACAGTGTTGTGGTAATAGATGAAGTTGTGATGATACAGTGTTTTTGAAGTAGCTGTAGTAGTGATGTTAGAGTGTTGTGTTAGTAGTTGTAGTAGTGATGGTACAGTGTTGTGGTAACAGATGAAGTTGTGATGATACAGTATTTTTGACGTAGCTGTAGTAGTGATGGTACAGTGTTGTGGTAGTAGTGATGGTACAGTGTTGTGGTAGTAGTAATGGTACTGTGTTGTGGTAGTAGTTTTAGTAGTGATGTTACAGTGTTCTCTTAGAAGCTGTAGTAGTGATGGTACAGTGTTGTGGTAGTAGTTGTAGTATTGATGTTACTGTGTTGTGGTAGTAATTGTAGTAGTGATGGTATAGTGTTGTGGTAGTAGTGATGGTAAAGTGTTGTGGTAGTAGTGATGGTACTGTGTTGAGGTAGTAGTGATGGTTCACTGTTGGTAGTAGTAGAAGTGAGTAGTGATGGTACACTGTTGAGGTAGAAGTGAGGTACAGTGTTGTGGTAGTAGTGATGGTACAGTGTTGTGGTAGTTGCGATGGCACAGTGTTGTGGTAGTGGTGGTGGTACAGTGTTGTGATAGTAGTTGTAGTAGTGATGTTACAGTGTTGTGGTGGTAGTAGTAGTGAGTAGTGATGTTACAGTCTTGTGGTAGTAGTTGTAGTAGTCATGTTAAGGTGTTTTGGTAGTAGATGTAGTAGTGATGGTACAGTGTTGTGGTAGTAGTTTTAGTAGTGATTGTACAGTGTTGTGGTAGAAATTGTAGTAGTGATGGAACAGTGTTGTGGTAGTAGTTGTAGCAGTAATGTTACAGTGTTGAGGTAGTAGTTGTAGTAGTGATGTTACAGAGTTGTGGTAGTAGTTGTAGTATTGATAGTACAGTGTTGTTGTAGTAGTTGTAGAAGTGATGGTACAGTGTTGTGGTAGTAGTTGTAGTAGTGGTGTTACAGTGTTGTGGTAGTAGTTGAAGTAGAGATGGTACAGTGTTGTGGTAGTAGTTGTAGTTGCGATGTTACAGTGTTGAGGTAGTAGTAGTTACGGTACAGTGTTGTTGTAGTAGTTGTAGTAGTGATGGTACAGTGTTGTGGTAGTAGTTGTAATAGTGATGGTACAGTGCTTTGGTAGCATTTGTAGTAGTGATGGTACAGTGTTGTGGTAGTAGTTGTAGTAGAGATGATACAGTGTTGTGGTAGTAGTGATGGTACAGTGTTGTGGTAGTAGTGATGGTACAGTGTTGTGGTAGTAGTGATGGTACAGTGTTGTTGTAGCAGTTGCAGGAGTGATGTTACAGTGTTGTGGTAGTAGTCGTGAGCAGTGTTGTTACAGTGTTGTGATAGTAGTTGTTGTAGTGATGTTGCAGTGTTGTGCTAGTAGCTTTAGTATTGATGGTACAGTGTTGTCGTAGTAGTTGTAGTAGTGATGGTACAATGTTGTTGTAGTAGTTGTAGTAGTGATGGTACAGAGTTGTGGCAGTAGTTGTAGAAGTGATGGTACAATGTTTTGGTAGTAGTTGTAGTAGTGATGTTACAGTGTTGTGGTAGTAGTTGTAGTAGTAGTGGTATAGTGTTGTGGAAGTAGTGATTGTTCAGTGTTGTGGTAGTAGTGATGTTACAGTGTTTTGGTAGTAGTTGTAGTAGTGATGGTACAGTGTTGCGGTAATAGTTGTAGTAGTGATGGTACAGTGTTGTTGTAGTAGTTGTAGTAGTGATGGTACAGTGTTGTGGTAGTAGTTGTAGTAGTGATGGTACAGTGTTGTGGTACTAGTTGTAGTAGTGATGGTACAGTGTTGTGGTAGTAGTTGTAGTAGTGATGGTACAGCGTTGTGGTAACAGTTGTAGTACTGATGATACAGTGTTGTAGTAGTAGTTGTAGAAGTGATAGTACAATGTTGTGGTAGTAGTTGTAGTAGTGATGGTACAGGGTTGTGGAAGAAGTGATTGTACAGTGTTGTGGTAGTAGTTTTAGTAGTGATGTTACAGTGTTGTGGTAGAAGTTGTAGTAGTGATGGTACACTGTTCTGGTAGTAGATGTAGTAGTGATGTTACAGTGTTGTGGTAGAAGTTGTAGAACATAAGAATATAAGAAAGGAGGAACACTGCAGGAGGCCTGCTGGCCCATACTAGGCAGGTGCTTTACAATTCATCCCACTAACAAAACATTTGCCCAACCCAATTTTCAATGCCACCCAAGAAACAAGCTCTGATGTGAAAGTCCCACTCAAATCCAACCTCTCCCACTCATGTACTTATCCAACCTAAATTTGAAACTACCCAAAGTCCCCACCTCAATAACCCAACTAGGTAGACTGTTCCACTCATCAACTACCCTATTTCCAAACCAATACTTTCCTATGTCCTTTCTAAATCTAAACTTATCTAATTTAAATCCATTACTGCGGGTTCTCTCTTGGAGAGACATCATCAAGACCTTATTAATATCTCCTTTATTAATACCTATCTTCCACTTATACACTTCGATCAGGACTCCCCTCATTCTTCGTCTAACAAGTGAATGTAACTTAGGAGTCTTCAATCTTTCTTCATAAGGAAGATTTCTAATGCTAAGTATTAATTTAGTCATCCTTCGCTGAATGTTTTCTAACGAATTTATGTCCATTTTGTAATACGGAGACCAGAACTGAGCTGCATAATCTAGGTGAGGTCTTACTAATGATGTATAAAGCTGCAGTATGACCTCTGGAGTTCTGTTGCTTACACTTCTTGATATAAATCCCGGTAATCTATTTGCCTTATTACGTACGCTTAGGCATTGCTGTCTTGGTTTAAGGTTGCTGCTCACCATAACCCCCAAGTCCTTTTCGCAATCTGTAAGGCTAAGTTCTACATCATTTAACTTATAAGTACTAGGGTTATGGGCACTCCCAAGCTTCAGAACCTTGCATTTATCTACATTGAACTGCATCTGCCACTTTTCTGACCAAGAATAGAGTTTGTTTAAATCCTCCTGAAGTTCCATAACATCTACGTTTGAATCAATTATCCTACCTATCTTTGTGTCATCGGCGAATTTGCTCATATCACTAGTAATTCCCTTATCAAGATCATTGATATATATTATAAACAACAACGGGCCTAAGACTGATCCCTGTGGAACGCCACTTGTTACAGATCCCCACTCGGATTTAACCCCATTTATGGACACTCTCTGCTTCCTGTCAGTGAGCCATGACTCGATCCACGAGAGCACTTTTCCCCCAATGCCATGAGCTGCCACTTTCTTTAACAGTCTATGGTGCGGAACTCTATCAAAAGCCTTACTAAAATCTAAGTAAATAATATCAAATTATTTATTGTGGTCAACAGCCTCAAAAGCTTTACTGAAGAAAGTTAATAAATTAGTTAGACAAGACCGGCCTCTTGTGAATCCATGCTGAGTATCATTAATCAAGCTATGCTTATCGAGATGGCTTCTTATAATCTCAGCTATAATTGACTCTAGTAATTTGCCTACAATTGAGGTCAGGCTTATTGGGCGGTAATTTGACGGTAACGACTTGTCCCCTGTTTTAAAAATAGGAGTTACATTAGCCATTTTCCACATATCAGACACTACACCTGTTTGAAGAGATAAATTAAAAATATTAGTTAATGGTTCACAGAGTTCCATTTTGCATTCCTTAAGAACCCTTGAAAAAACCTCATCAGGACCCGGCGACTTATTTTGCTTCAGTCTGTCTATCTGCTTCACAACCATCTCACTAGTGACTGTGATGTTACATAATTTATCTTCTTCTAGCCCACTGTAAAAATTAATTACTGGAATATTGTTAGTGTCTTCCTGTGTAAAAACTGAGAGAAAATAATTATTTAAAATCAAGCATATTTCATTCTCTTTGTCAGTAAGGTGCCCATAGTTATTTTTAAGGGGACCTATCTTATCTCTAACTTTTGTTCTATAGACCTGGAAAAAACTTTTTGGGTTAGTTTTAGAATCCCTAGCAACTTTAATTTCATAGTCCCTTTTAGCTTTTCTTATCCTCTTTTTAATGTCCCTCTTAATGTCAATATACTGATTCATAAGATGACCCTCACCTCTTTTGATACGCCTATAAATTCCTTTCTTATGCCCTAGTAGATATTTGAGCCTATTATTCATCCATTTTGGGTCATTTCTATTTGATCTAATTTCTTTATATGGGATAAACGCTCTTTGAGCAGCATGTATAGTGTTCAGAAAACTGTCATATTGATAGCTCTCATCGTTACCCCAGTCAACAGATGATAAGTGTTCTCTAAGCCCATCGTAATCTGCTAAGCGAAAATCTGGGACTGTTACTGAGTTATCGCTACTATCGTACTTCCATTCAATGCTAAATGTAATTCATTTGTGGTCGCTAGCACCCAGTTCCTCTGAAATTTCTAAATTATTAACAAGGGATTCATTGTTTGCCATAACTAAGTCAAGCAGGTTATTTCCCCTTGTAGGTTCTGTCACAAACTGCTTCAAAAAACAATCCTGAAATACTTCTAAGAAGTCGTATGATTCTAAATTCCCAGTCAAGAAATTCCAATCAACATGACTAAAGTTAAAGTCTCCTAGAATTACTACCTTATCGTGCCTTGTGGCCTTAACAATTTCCTCCCATAGTAGTTTCCCTTGGTCCCTATCTAAGTTTGGGGGACGGTATATCACTCCTAAAATCAGTTTTTCATGCCCCTCTGAAAATTCTATCCAAACAGACTCTGTATGTGTTACTTCAGACTTAATACCCGTTTTTATGCAACAGTTCAAGCGATCTCGGACATACAATGCCACCTCACCCCCCCTCCCAATACTTCTATCTTCTTGGAACAATTTAAAACCCTGAATATGACATTCCGCAGGCATGTCCCGACTTTTTAAATTAAACCACGTTTCAGTTAAGGCAAATACATCAATGTTACCTACACTAGCAACTAATCTCAACTCGTCCATCTTATTCCTAGCACTACGGCAATTAGCATAATAAACATTGAAAGACTCTCCTTTCTCTTTACCCTTCCTGCTCATTTCTATTTTTCTACTAAACCTATTACTGTCCTTATCACCCAAGGTCCCTGGCTTTTCAATATCTATATCGTTCTTATTATTACTAGTTCCCCTAGAACTCGTAATATTACTACACTGGGACTTCACTGTTTTCCTGCCAAAACCCATACCACTAACTATTCCAAGTTTAAAGTCCTAACTGCTCCCTCCACTGCAGTTGCCAGTGCTCCCACCCCACACCTAGATAAGTGAACCCCATCCCTAGCATACATGTCATTTCTGCCATAGAAGAGGTCCCAGTTGTCAATGAATGTTACTGCATTTTCCTTACAGTATTTGTCCAGTCAGCAATTGACACCAATTGCCCTGGACAATCATTCATTTCCAACTCCCCTCCTTGGCAAAATACCACATATGAGAGGGTTCCCACCCTTACTTCTAATTATTTCTATTGCTGACCTATACCTGCTAATCAGGTCCTCACTCCTGCGTCTGCCTACATCGTTGCCTCCAGCACTGAGACAGATAATAGGATTGCTCCCATTACCTCTCATGATGTCATCCAGACGGATAACAATATCCTCCATCCCAACCCCAGGAAAGCAAACTCTCTGTCTCCTACTCCTGTCCTTCAAGCAGAACGCCCTATCCATATACCTAACTTGGCTATCCCCAACAACAACAATATTCGTACCTTCCTTAATGTCTTTCGTCGTAACGTTCCCAGTAGTCGACTCACATTCGTCGGGTAGCACTGAGGATGTATTGGATGTTTCCACATCAGTTCCCACGGCAGTTTCTTTCTTCTTCATCGTTTCTACCTTTCCATTCGTCTTCTTGATCGTCAACTTCTTTCCCTGCTGTCCAGCCACTGACCAGTTTCCCTTCTTGACCTGAGGACTCAAAACAGGAGGACTACTCCGAATCTTTTTCTTTTCCACGGTCACTCGCCGAATTTCCATATTCGCCAACCTCAATTCTTCCTTAAGCTGTTGGTAAAGTTGCTCGATGGAGGGCATCTTGCTTCAATTCTAGAGAGCGCGCAAACAGGTCTTCACAGAGCCAAAACACGTCAACACTGCGCAAAAGCCAACTCAATCAGGAGCTACTGCGCAGCACGTCCGCATGGCCCAATAGCCGTAGTAGTGATGTTACAGTGTTGTGGTAGAAGTTGTAGTAGTGATGTTACAGTGTTGTGGTAGTAGTTGTAGTAGTGATGGTACAATGTTGTGGTAGTAGTTGTAGTAGTGATGGTACAGTGTTGTGGTAGTAGTGATGGTACAGTGTTGTGGTAGTAGTGATGTTACAGTGTTGTGGTAGTACTTGTTGCAGTGATGGTACAGTGTTGTGGTAGTAGTTGTAGTAGTGATGTTACAGTGTTGTGGTAGTAGTTGTAATAGTGATGGTACAGTGTTGTGGTAGTAGTTGTAATAGTGATGTTACAGTTTTGTGGTAGTAGTTGTAGTAGTGATGGTACAGTGTTTTGGTAGTAGTTGTAGCAGTGATGTTACAGTGTTGTGGTAGTAGTTGTAGTAGTGATGTTACAGTGTTGTGGTAGTAGTTGTAGTATTGATAGTACAGTGTTGTTGTAGTAGTTGTAGTAGTGATGGTACAGTGTTGTTGTAGTAGTTGCAGTAGTGATAGTACACTGTTGTGGTAGTAGTTGCAGTAGTGATGGTACACTGTTGTGGTAGTAGTTGTAGTAGTGATGTTACAGAGTTGTGGTAGTAGTTGTAGTAGCGATGTTACAGTGTTGTGCTAGTAGTTGTAGTAGTGATGGTACAGTGTTGTGGTAGTAGTTGAAGTAGTGATGTTACAGTGTTGTGGTATTAGATGTAGTAGTGATGTTGCAGTGTTGTGGTAGTAGTTATAGTAGTGATTGTACAGTGTTGTGGTAGTAGTTATAGTAGTGATTGTACAGTGTTGTGGAAGCAGTTGTAGTAGTGATGGTTCATTGTTGTGGTAGTAGTTGTAGTAGTGATGGTACAGTGTTGTGGTAGTAGTGATGGTACAGTGTTGTGGTAGTAGTGATTGTACAGTGTTTTGGTAGTAGTGATGGTACAGCGTTTTGGTAGTAGTGATGGTGCAGTGTTGTGGTAGAAGTGATTGTACAGTGTTGTGGTAGTAGTTGTAGTAGTGAAGTTACAGTGTTGTGGTAGCAGTTGTAGTAGTGATGCTACAGTGTTTTGGTAGTAGTTGTAGTAGTGATGTTACAGTGTTGTGGTAGTAGTTGTAGTAGTGATGGTAGAGTGTTGTGGTAGTAGTTGAAGTAGAGATGGTACAGTGTTGTGTTAGTATTTGTAGTAGTGATCTTACAGTGTTGTGGTAGTAGTTGTAGAAATGATGGTACAGTGTTGTGGTAGAAGTTGTAGTAGTGATGGTACAGTGTTGTGGTAGTAGTGATGGTACAATGTTGTGGTAGTAGTGATGGTACAGTGTTGTGGTAGTAGTGATTGTGCAGAGTTTTGGTAATAGTTATGGTACAGTGTTCTTGTAGTAGTGATGGTGCAGTGTTGTGGTAGTAGTGATTGTACAGAGTTGTGGTAGTAGTTGTGAGTAGAGATGTTACAGTGTTATGGTACCAGTTGTAGTAGTGATGTTACTGTACTGTGGTAGTAGTTGTAGTAGTGATGTTCCAGTGTTTTGGTAGTAGTTGTAGTAGTGATGGTAGAGTGTTGTGGAAGAAGTTGTAGTAATGATGGTACAGTGTTGTGTTAGTAGTTGAAGTAGAGATGGTACAATGTTGTGGTAGTAGTTGTAGCAGTGATCTTACAGTGTTGTCGTAGTAGTTGTAGAAATAATGGTGCAGTGTTGTGGTAGTAGTTGTATTAGTAATGTTATTGTGTTGTCGTAGTAGTTGTAGTAGTGATGGTACAGTGTTGTGGTAGTAGTTGTAGTAGTGATGGTACACTGTTGTGGTAGTAGTTGCAGTAGTGATGTTACAGTGTTGATGCAGTAGTTGTTGTAGTGATGTTACAGAGTTTTGGTAGTAGTTGTCGAAGCGATGTTACAGTGTTGTGCTAGCACTTGAAGTAGTGATGGTTAAGTGTTGTGGTATTAGTTGAAGTAGTGATGGTACATTGTTGTGGTAGTAGTTGTAGTAGTGATGGTACAGTGTTGTGGTAGTAGTGATGGTACAGTGTTGTGGTAGTAGTGATGGTACAGTGTTGTGGTAGTAGTGATGGTGCAGTGTTTTGGTAATAGCGATGGTACAGTGTTCTGGTAGTAGTGATGATGCAGTGTTGTGGTAGTAGTGATTGTACAGTGTTGTGGTAGTAGTTGTGAGTAGTGATGTTACAGTGTTATGGTACAAGTTGTAGTAGTGATGTTACAGTATTGTGGTAGTAGTTGTTGTAGTGATGTTACAGTGTTTTGAGAGTAGTTGTAGTAGTGATGGAAGAGTGTTGTGGTAGAAGTTGTAGTAGTGATGGTACAGTGTTGTGTTAGTAGTTGTAGTAGTGTTGTTACAGTGTTGTGGTAGTAGTTGTAGCAGCGATGTTACAGTGTTGTGGTAGTAGTTGTAGAAATGATGGTACAGTGTTGTGGAAGTAGTTGTAGTAGTGATGGTACAGTGTTGTGGTAATAGATGTAGTTGTGATGATACAGTGTTTTTGAAGTAGCTGTAGTAGTGATGGTACAGTGTTGTGGTAGTAGTTGCAGTAGTGATGGTACAGTGTTGTGGTAGTAGTGATGGTACAGTGTTGTGGTAGTAGTGATGGTACAGTGTTGTGGTAGTAGTGATGGTACTGTGTTGTGGTAGTAGTTGTAGTAGTGATGTTACAGTGTTGAGTTAGTAGTTGTAGTAGTGATGGTACAGAGTTCTCTTAGTAGCTGTAGTAGTGATGGTACAGTGTTGTGGTAGTAGTTGTAGTATTGATGTTACTGTGTTGTGGTAGTAATTGTAGTAGTGATGGTACAGTGTTGTGGTAGTAGTTGTAGTAGTGATGTTACAGTGTTGTGGTAGAAGTTGTAATAGTGATGGTACAGTGTTGTGGTAGTAGTTGTAGTAGTGATGGTACAGTGTTGTGGTAGCAGTTGTATTAGTGATGGTACAGTGTTGTGGTAGTAGTTGTAGTAGAGATGATACAGTGTTGTGGTAGTAGTGATGGTACAGTGTTGTGGTAGTAGTGATTGTACAGTGTTGAGGTAGTAGTGATGGTACACTGTTGTGGTAGAAGTGAGGTACAGTGTTGTGGTAGTAGTGATGGTACAGTGTTGTGGTAGTTGCGATGGCACAGTGTTGTGGTAGTAGTGGTGGTACAGTGTTGTGATAGTAGTTGTAGTAGTGATGTTACAGTGTTGTGGTGGTAGTAGTAGTGAGTAGTGATGTTACAGTGTTGTGGTAGTAGTTGTAGTAGTGATGTTACAGTGTTTTGGTAGTAGATGTAGTAGTGATGGTACAGTGTTGTGGTAGTAGTTTTAGTAGTGATTGTACAGAGTTGCGGTAGAAATTGTAGTAGTGATGGTACAGTGTTGTGGTAGTAGTTGTAGCTGTGATGTTACAGTGTTGTGGTAGTAGTTGTAGTAGTGATGTTAGAGTTAAGATAAGATAAGATTTCGTTCGGATTTTTAACCCCGGAGGGTTAGCCACCCAGGATAACCCAAGAAAGTCAGTGCGTCATCGAGGACTGTCTAACTTATTTGCATTGGGGTCCTTAATCTTGTCCCCCAGGATGCGACCCACACCAGTCGACTAACACCCAGGTTCCTATTTGCTGCTAGGTGAACAGGACAACAGGTGTAAGGAAACGTGTCGAATGTTTCCACCCGCCGGGAATCGAACCCGGGCCCTCCGTGTGTGAAGCGGGAGCTTTAGCCACCAGGCCACCGATTGTTGTAGTATTCATAGTACAGTGTTGTTGTAGTAGTTGTAGTGGTGATGGTACAGTGTTGTGGTAGTAGTTGCAGTAGTGATTCTACACTGTTGAGGTAGTAGTTGCAGTAGTGATGGTAAAGTGTTGTGGTAGTAGTTGTAGTAGTAATGTTACAGTGTTGTGGTAGTAGTTGAAGTAGTGATGGTACTGTGTTGTGGTAGTAGTTGTAGTAGTGATGTTACAGTGTTGTGGTAGTAGTAGTGATGGTACAGTGTTGTGGTAGTAGATGTAGTAGTGATGGTACAGTGTTGTGGTAGCAGTTGTAATAGTGATGGTACAATCCTGTGGTAGTACAGTGTTGTGGTAGTAGTTGTAGTAGTGATGTTACAGTGTTGTGGTAGTAGTAGTGATGGCACAGTGCTGCGGTAGAAGTTGTAGTAGTGATGGTATAGTGTTGTGGTAGTAGTTGTAGTAGAGATGATACAGTGTTGTGGTAGTAGAGATGGTACAGTGTTGTGGTAGTAGTGATAGTACAGTGTTGTGGTAGTAGTGATGGTACAGTGTTGTTGTAGTAGTTGCAGTAGTGATGTTACAGTGTTGTGGTAGTAGTCGTTAGCAGTGATGTTACAATGTTGTGATAGTAGTTGTAATAGTGATGTTACAGTGTTGTGCTAGTAGCTGTAGTAGTGATGGTAGTGTTGTGGTAGTAGTTTTAGTAGTGATGGTACAGTGTTGTTGTAGTAGTTGTAGTAGTGATGGTACAGTGTTGTAACAGTAGTTGTTGTAGTGGTGGTACAGTGTTGTGGTAGTAGTTGTAGTAGAGATGTTACAGAGTTGTGGTAGTAGTTGTATAAGTAGTGGTTGTGTTGTGGAAGTAGTGATGGTACAGTGTTGTTGTAGTAGTGATGGTACAGTGTTGTGGTAGTTGCGATGGCACAGTGTTGTGGTAGTAGTGTTATTACAGTGTTGTGATAGTATTTGTAGTAGTGATGTTACAGTGTTCCTGTGGTAGTAGTTGTAGTAGTGATATTACAGTGTTGTGGTAGTAGTTGTAGTAGTGAAGTTACAGTGTTGTGGTAGTAGTGATTGAACAGTGTTGTGTCAGTAGTTGTAGTAGTGAAGTTACAGTGTTGTGGTAGTAGTGATTGAACAGTGTTGTGGCAGTAGTTGTAGTAGTGATGGTACAGTGTTGTGGTAGTAGTTGTAGTAGTGATGTTACAGTGTTGTGGTAGTAGTTGTAGTAGTAGTGGTATAGTGTTGTGGAAGTAGTGATGGTACAGTGTTGTGGTAGTAGTGATGGTACAGTGTTGTGGTAGTTGCGATGGCACAGTGTTGTGGAAGTAGTGTTATTACAGTGTTGTGATAGTATTTGTAGTAGTGATGTTACAGTGTTCCTGTGGTAGTAGTTGTAGTAGTGATATTACAGTGTTGTGGTAGTAGTTGTAGTAGTGATGTTACAGTGTTTTGGTAGTAGTTGTAGTAGTGATGGTACAGTGTTGTGGTAGTAGTTGTAGTAGTGATATTACAGTGTTGTGGTAGTGGTTGTAGAAGTGATGTTAGTGTTTTGGTAGTAGTTGTAGTAGTGATGGAATAGTGATGCGGTAATAGTTGTAGTAGTGATGATACAGAGTTGTTGTAGTAGTTGTAGCAGTGATGGTACAGTGTTGTGGTAGAAGTTGTAGTAGTGATGGTACAGTGTTGTGGTACTAGTTGTAGTAGTGATGGTACAGTGTTGTTGTAGTAGTTGTAGTAGTGATGGTACTGCGTTGTAGTAACAGTTGTAGTACTGATGATACAGAGTTGCAGTAGTAGTTGTAGAAGTGTTAGTACAATGTTGTGGTAGTAGTTGTAGTAGTGATGTTACAGTGCTGTGGTAGAAGTTGTAATAGTGATGGTACATTGTTGTGGTAGTAGTTGTAGTAGTGATGTTACAGTGTTGATGTAGTAGTTGTAGTAGTGATGTTACTGTGTTGTGGCAGTAGTTGTAGTAGTGATGTTACAGTGTTGTGGTAGTAGTTGTAGTAGTGATGGTACAGTGTTGTGGTAGTAGTTGTAGTAGTGACGTTACAGTGTTTTAGTAGTTGTTGTAGTAGTGATGGTACAGTGTTGTGGTAGTAGTTGTAGTAGTGATGTTACAGTGTTGTGGTAGTAGTTGTAGTAGTGATGTTACAGTGTTGTGGTAGTACTTGTTGCAGTGATGGTACAGTGTTGTGGTAGTAGTTGTAGTAGTGATGTTACAGTGTTGTGGTAGTAGTTGTAATAGTGATGGTACAGTGTTGTGGTAGTAGTTGTAATAGTGATGTTACAGTTTTGTGGCAGTAGTTGTAGTAGTGATGGCACAGTGATTTGGTGCTAGTTGTAGCAGCGATGTAACAGTGTTGTGGTAGTAGTTGTAGTAGTGATGTTACAGTGTTGTGGAAGTAGTTGCAGTATTGATAGTACAGTGTTGTTGTAGTAGTTGTAGTAGTGATGGTACAGTGTTGTTGTAGTAGTTGCAGTAGTGATAGTACACTGTTGTGGTAGTAGTTGCAGTAGTGATGGTACACTGTTGTGGTAGTAGTTGAAGTAGTGATGTTACAGAGTTGTGGTAGTAGTTGTAGTAGCGATGTTACAGTGTTGTGCTAGTAGTTGTAGTAGTGATGGTACAGTGTTGTGGTAGTAGTTGTAGTAGTGATGTTACAGTGTTGTGGTATTAGATGTAGTAGTGATGTTGCAGTGTTATGGAAGTAGTTATAGTAGTGATTGTACAGTGTTGTGGAAGCAGTTGTAGTAGTGATGGTTCATTGTTGTGGTAGTAGTTGTAGTAGTAATGGTACAGTGTTGTGGTAGTAGTGATGGAACTGTGTTGTGGTAGTAGTGATTGTACAGTGTTGTGGTAGTAGTGATGGTACAGTGTTTTGGTAGTAGTGATGGTGCAGTGTTGTGGTAGTAGTGATTGTACAGTGTTGTGGTAGTAGTTGTAGTAGTGAAGTTACAGTGTTGTGGTAGTAGTTGTAGTAGTGATGTTACAGTGTTTTGGTAGTAGTTGTAGTAGTGATGTTACAGTGTTGTGGTAGTAGTTGTAGTAGTGATGGTAGAGTGTTGTGGTAGTAGTTGTAGTAGTGATGGTACAGTGTTGTGTTAGTAGTTGTAGTAGTGTTGTTACAGTGTTGTGGTAGTAGTTGTAGCAGTGATCTTACAGTGTTGAGGTAGTAGTTGTAGAAATGATGGTAATGTGTTGTGGTAGTAGTTGTATTAGTAATGTTATAGTGTTGTCGTAGTAGTTGTAGTAGTGATAGTACACTGCTGCGGTAGTAGTTGTAGTAGTGATGGTACACTGATCTGATCAGTGGGTCACTTATTTAAAACATACTGGTCGATGATATGGGCTAACACCTGAAGGATCTACTTGAAATTATCTACCTGAGTAATATGTGATTTGATTGATAAAAAAGTATAACTTGCGTGTTGAAGAACCGGTGATTTCTGGCAGCTCCTACAATGACGAACGGTCGAGCCTCAACCCTTGTTTATCAATCGCTGTATCTAGCTTTTCTAGTTTTTTTTCGTCTCCACCACAATAAATGCTATATTATCACTATAGTTGACTGGTGGAAATTTTGGAGGAAGGGCGCTTTTTCTGTAGTAATAATTGCTTCTCGTTGTGTATATTGCGACCGCTGGTAACTACAGGTTATATGAAAATCAAGGTATACGTCTGGTATTTCAAGAAAAAAGAAACTAATGAAAGTCACTCCACTCCACTAAGTACCATTATAATACTGGTTAGTTGCTACTACAACACTGTATTCTGCTATTCACTGGTATCACTAGATTATATGCGAGTACACTAGCAGGCCAGGAAGATTATTAAAACAGCTGACCACTGTGGTAAGATTCTGGCGACTTCTGGCACCTGCCTGGGATGGAAATCTGCCACAACTCTAAGTGCTCTCAGCCTTTCTTTGTATTGGCGACAAAGTCTCGTTACAACAGGTCCAAGTAGTGGAACCTCGAAGCCTAGATACCTGTATCTGCTTACATATTCTAGAAGAGACCCATCATGCAACTGGATCTGACGAACTGTGCCTCTCTGCCGAGGAGGACGCCTGTTGAGTATCTTTGTTTTATCCCCTGAGATTATTAACCCCAGGTCCTGACACGAGGCTAGTACATGATTAAGAATGTTTTGAGTGTTGGAGAATCTGGTGGTGTGAATCATTATGTCATCAGCAAAACTAACCATATAATGATGGGGCTGGCTAGGCATGGCATTAAGTAAGGCATTAATCAAAATGTTGAAAAGGGTGGGACTAAGCACACCTCCCTGTGGAGTTCCTAATTCAAAATCTTTAGTTATACTTCTATGTCCCTGGAACAACACAGACGACTTTCTGTTGGACAGGTAACCTTTAATCCAGCGGAGAAGTCATCCTCCAACATCCACTCTGGCAAGTTCACTAATGATTACATGTCGGCTGGCTACATCAAAAGCGGATTTAAGGTCAAGGAACGTAGTGTATGAGCTCTCAGTGTGCAGAGTGAGAAAGGTAGTAATGCAATGATGCACACTCCTTCCATGCATGAAGCCATGCAACCGGGGTGACAAGAATTCCTTAATTCTGTGCATAAGACGATTAAGAATCATCCTTTCGAATGTTTTTCACAAGCAGCTAGTAAGGGATATTGGGCGAAATGAGTTTTGTTGATTGGGCTTCGGAATGGGAATAATGAGGCTATTGGTCCATGATTTAGGGAGCTCCCCAGTGACATAACTCATGTTATATAATTCAAGTAAAGGATTACCTGGTACTCGACACAGCAATCTGAGTATGTTGTAAGTAATACCATCCTCACCAGGCGATGTGGAGTTGCCCTTAGTTAGTGCTGCATCAAGTTCATAATTAGTGAAAGGAATGTTGCAGTCATCTGCCTTGCTGAGCATAAAGCAAACAAGTCTCTCCCTTGCATCATATTTGTCCATTAATTTCGCCTGTGTGGTACTGGGAAGACTGTCATAGCTAGATGTAGCAGCCCAAGCACTGACTAACTCATTCGCCCTGGAGTGGAACCACAGTCGATGGCCTCCACTCCAAACCAACAGATACAGATACTAATGCCGGAAAAAAAATCCCCCCCCAGTACCAACAATACCACCAGTCCGATAACATTCTTCTTTGCAAATATACAGGGTCTAAAGCCAGCAACAAACAACAAAATACCTTTCATCCGTGGACTGCTTGCAGAGGCAAAGGCAATGTTCGCGGCTTTCACTGAGACCCACATAAAGGATCACTTGGACAACGAAATATGGATCACAGGTTACAACCTATACAGATGTGACAGAGTGAACAGGCAAAAGGGGGGGGGTTGGCCTGTACATTGCAGAGTCACTTGTTTGCACAGAACTGCTAAATGCCTCAAATGATGTAGTGGAAGTTTTAGCAGTAAAGGTCGAGAACCAAAACCTAGTCATTGTGGTAGTCTACAAGCCTCCGGATGCAACATCCCAGCAATTCCAGGAACAGCTGTTAAAAATTGACCACTGTCTGGAAAACCTTCCAGCTACTGCACACAACATCTTGCTCCTGGGGATTTCAACTTAAGGCACCTAAAATGGAGGAATATAGCAAATAATATTGTTGCAGTAATAACACCAGGAGGCAGCTCTGATGAAAACTCACACTCACGCGAGCTTTTAAATCTCTGCACAAAATTCAATTTAAACCAGCAAATAATACAGCCTACTAGACTGGAGAATACACTAGACCTCATATTCACTAACAATGGTGATCTGATAAGAAATGTCACCATATCAAAAACAATATACTCAGATCACAACATAATTGAGGTTCAGTCATGTATGCGCGGAGCCCCAGACCGACATAATGAGATTAGTCACGAGGGAGCATTCACCAAATTCAACTTCAATAACAAAAACATAAAGTGGGACCAAGTAAACCAAGTCCTAACCGATATAAGCTGGGAAGATATACTAAGCAACACAGACCCCAACTTATGCCTAGAACAGATTAACTCGGTGGCACTCGATGTATGCACAAGGCTTATTCCTCTAAGAAAAAGGAGGAGTAGATGTAAAACAGAAAGAGACAGGCGCTCCCTTTACAGGCGACGGAAAAGAATAACAGAGCGGCTAAAAGAGGTCAATATATCTGAAATGCGTAGGGAGACACTGGTCAGAGAAATAGCAAGCATCGAACTTAAGCTAAAAGAATCCTTTAGGAGTCAGGAATCGCGGGAAGAGCTAAAAGCCATAAATGAAATCGAAAAAAACCCAAAGTATTTCTTCTCCTATGCCAAATCAAAATCGAGAACAACGTCCAGTACTGGGCCCCTACTTAAACAAGATGGGTCCTACACAGATGACAGCAAGGAAATGAGTGAGCTACTCAAGTCCCAATATGACTCAGTTTTTAGCAAGCCGCTAACCAGACTGAGAGTCGAAGATCAAAATGAATTTTTTATGAGAGAGCCACAAAATTTGATTAACACAAGCCTATCCGATGTTATCCTGACGCCAAATGACTTCGAACAGGCGATAAATGACATGCCCATGCACTCTGCCCCAGGGCCAGACTCATGGAACTCTGTGTTCATCAAGAACTGCAAGAAGCCCCTATCACGAGCCTTTTCCATCCTATGGAGAGGGAGCATGGACACGGGGGTCGTCCCACAGTTACTAAAAACAACAGACATAGCCCCACTCCACAAAGGGGGCAGTAAAGCAACAGCAAAGAACTACAGACCAATAGCACTAACATCCCATATCATAAAAATCTTTGAAAGGGTCCTAAGAAGTAAGATCACCACCCATCTAGAAACCCATCAGTTACACAACCCACGGCAACATGGGTTTAGAACAGGTCGCTCCTGTCTGTCTCAACTATTGGATCACTACGACAAGGTCCTAAATGCACTAGAAGACAAAAAGAATGCAGATGTAATATATACAGACTTCGCAAAAGCCTTCGACAAGTGTGACCATGGCGTAATAGCGCACAAAATGCGTGCTAAAGGAATAACAGGAAAAGTCGGTCGATGGATCTATAATTTCCTCACTAACTGAACACAGAGAGTAGTCGTCAACAGAGTAAAGTCCGAGGCAGCTACGGTGAAAAGCTCTGTTCCACAAGGCACAGTACTCGCTCCCATCTTGTTCCTCATCCTCATATCCGACATAGACAAGGATGTCAGCCACAGCACCGTGTCTTCCTTTGCAGATGACACCCGAATCTGCATGACAGTATCTTCCATTGCAGACACTGCAAAGCTCCAGGCGGACATCAACCAAATCTTTCAGTGGGCTGCAGAAAACAATATGAAGTTCAACGATGAGAAATTTCAATTACTCAGATATGGTAAACATGAGGAAATTAAATCTTCATCAGAGTACAAAACAAATTCTGGCCACAAAATAGAGCGAAACACCAACGTCAAAGACCTGGGAGTGATCATGTCGGAGGATCTCACCTTCAAGGACCATAACATTGTATCAATCGCATCTGCTAGAAAAATGACAGGATGGATAATGAGAACCTTCAAAACTAGGGAGGCCATGCCCATGATGACACTCTTCAGGTCACTTGTTCTATCTAGGCTGGAATATTGCTGCACACTAACAGCACCTTTCAAGGCAGGTGAAATTGCCGACCTAGAAAATGTACAGAGAACTTTCACGGCGCGCATAACGGAGATAAAACACCTCAATTATTGGGAGCGCTTGAGGTTCCTAAACCTGTATTCCCTGGAACGCAGGAGGGAGAGATACATGATTATATACACCTGGAAAATCCTAGAGGGACTAGTACCGAACTTGCACACGAAAATCACTCACTACGAAAGCAAAAGACTTGGCAGACGATGCATCATCCCCCCAATGAAAAGCAGGGGTGTCACTAGCACGTTAAGAGACCATACAATAAGTGTCAGGGGCCCGAGACTGTTCAACTGCCTCCCAGCACACATAAGGGGGATTACCAACAGACCCCTGGCAGTCTTCAAGCTGGCACTGGACAAGCACCTAAAGTCAGTTCCGGATCAGCCGGGCTGTGGCTCGTACGTTGGTTTGCGTGCAGCCAGCAGTAACAGCCTGGTTGATCAGGCTCTGATCCACCAGGAGGCCTGGTCACAGACCGGGCCGCGGGGGCGTTGACCCCCGGTACTCTCTCCAGGTAAACTCCAGGTATGCAAGGGATGAGGGTGCGCGATCTGCCCAGTTCTGTTACCCTTAATTCTATTTATGTCCCTCCATGCCCGGCTAAGTGGGGTGTGAGCATTGAGGCCATTGACAAATTGTTCCCAGTCTGTTTGCCGCAGCTCTGTCATACACTCTCTGGCAGCAGCAAGGGCAGTTTGGAAGAGGCTCAGCATTTCAGGGGTACGATGGTTTCTATAGGCTAGGCCTAGTCTGCGAGCAGTACGTTTCAATGTTCGAAGTTTAGAATCGACAACTACTACTACAACTAACCCATCTCTTTGGGAAGGACCTACTTCCACTGGGGAATCCCGCCTACCAGTGAATATGCCCTCGTCTGCTACACCTGACGTTACTATATAAGCGCCAGGCTCCTTTCTTCTGCTTCAGAATCTCCACGACTATGGTGCTCTTCGCACCTACTCCTAGGTTGAGGGACTGATTACCTCATCTTCTGTACATAGTTCTACTGTCTTCAAGTTATGTCTCTCTCTTATCTTATCTTATGTCCTAGAATTTGTATTGATAAAGCCACTGGATGGCGAAACGTCTACAATAAAGATACCCAGATGTTGCACATGTGTCTTAATCTCATCAAGTTTAGAATCATTGTAATAGGTATGGTTTTTATAAGACTTAATACATTAGCTATATCTTGTGGGTCTTTACCTGACACTAACAGAGCACTGTCATCTGCATGCAGTAGGAGTTTGCACTTGACACTGACAGGCATGTCATTAACATAGCATAAGAATAATAAGGGACCCAGAATACTATCTTGGGGAACTCCACATGCTATCGGCAGGGGTTCTGATTCCGTTTTGTTGATTTTGACAATTCGTCTCCTGTTGCTAAGGTAGAACTTAAACCAGTCTACAGAACCTATACCGATAGCTTGAAGTTTCTTACATAATATATTGTGGTTGATAGTATCGAAGGCCTTTTGCAGGTCTAAGGTTACCATACCTATGAGGTTCCCCATTGACATTTCAGTTCTCAAGTAATCCATCAGATTAATTAGGGAGGTGTCGGTTGAGTAAGGTCTTCTAAAGCCTGATTGATAGCTATGGAGAATGTTGTTGTCATTAAGGTACTTAACTACTTGACAGTACACCGCCCTCTCTAGAATTTTGGATATTATACTGAGTATACTAACAGGCCTATAGTTGCTTACATCAGACCTACTATTTTTCTTGAAGACAGGAGTAACTCTGGCCTCCTTGAACCCCTCTGGCATGGTATTAATGGTGATGGACAAATTTATTATGTGAGCAATAGGGATTGACAGTTCAGAAGCACCATCTTTTAGGAACTTAGACGGGATGTTATCCGGGCCAGTGCTCTTAGCTGAGTTTAACCTGCTTAGTTCTTTTTGAATAAAGTCATGAGATACACTTACTAGTTGGCAGCTGTTTGGGGTTACCCCTTTATTGGTATAGTATGTTTGAAACTTATCAGAGTCTGTGTTAAAGGTATTTGATGCAGCTGGTAGTTTACTTACTAGTGTTGATGCAACAGATGAGTAGTAGGAATTAAAACATTTTGCCACCTTAGATGTTTCGTGGCATACCTCGTCATCGATAGTAAGTACTATATTAGACCTATCTACTGGTTTATGCTTGAGGGCCATGCGCCGTGCCACCGTGCCACCATGACGCTGTGTTTTTTCGTGTTTTTTCACGATCTCTCTTGCGTGCTGGAACTTTAAACTGTGCCAGTGAACTTATAAGATATATCCCTCCAGCATTTGGAACTAATCTTGCAGAAAATAATATCTACTGAGTCAAAAAAGGAGAACCAGTGTACAATAACAAAGCACAATCATACTCTCAGAGGGGAACTTAGGCCCAGCATGCCAGTGAAAATAATATTAGAACTTTTTATCAGACGAAAGACAGTCTCCCTGATAATAGTGTGTTATACATATACTAGGGTACCACAGTGGTACCCTAGTATATGGATAATAAATGATAAGGTGAAATTTAAAATTGAAGTGTTAGGCCCAAGAGGCAGGTTCATGTTGTAAACAGTTGCCATCAGTCGTCAGAACCCTCTCACGTAGGTCTGCTAGTGTACCTGACTTATAATTAGTGATACCAGGGAATAAAACATTACTGTTGAAATACGAAGAGGTGTAAAATCTCGAGGAAATACGATAAACAGTGTATAGTTGTTAGCACGTATACAGTGGAAATTCATATAACCTGTAGTTAGCAGCGGTTGCATTATACACAACAAAAAGCAAATATTACTCCAGTAAAAGCAACTTTCCTTTAGTAATCTTCACCAGCCAACTAGTGATAACGTAGCATTTGTTGTGGTGGAGACAGAAAAAATCTAGAAAAGCTAAATACAGTGATCCATAAACCTTCAGGCTGTAAATAAAGGCTGAGGTCTCGACCGTTCGTCATTGTAGAAGCTGCCAGCAATCACCGGTTCTCCAACATGCAAGTTATACTTTTGTATCAGTCAAATCACATTTTACTCGGTTAAATAATTTCCAATTTTTCCTTCATGTGTTAGCCCAAATCACCGACCAGATATGTTTCAATAAGTGATCCACTGATCAGATCCGACTGGTTCCGAACCCTTGACCGGTTTCAAACGGATTCGGTGGACAATAAAACAGACTATAAACAGACGGGGTTTTAGGCGCCCTTATCAAACACACAAACTATAGCTACTAAAGCAGTATCTTAGAGTGGTAAGCTTGTCCAAATATACAAGTGCATATAGAAATAGATGTTATTAGTAGAATATTCAAGAGGTTATTAGTAAAATTACAGTAAATCAACCATTAAAATGACATTATGAAATCCTGTGTAGTCTGCTTCCACTTGGATTTTATGCAGCCTTTGTGGAAATTGGTGTCACGCCTCATGTGCAGATATCCAAGCATTATCTGCAAGAGGTATTAAATCAGGGAAGTGTTTTTGGGTATGCCCAAATGAGATCAATCTGTGGACTAAAATCACATAGATATTAAAAGAGGATAACATCAAAGCAGCCTTCATAGAAAACTTGGAAGCATTCTATAACAGATGGGAAAATAAAAAGTCTGGGCTGGATGGTGCTATCGCCCTTGGTGCGGATGATGTCCTGGCTGACAGTAACTGTATGACTGGAGGTGCTGGCCAGGTAGTCAGGAACTGTAAGGCTGGAGATGCTATCCTGGTAGACAGTAACTGTGAGGCTGGAGGTGCTGTCCTGGTAGATAGTAACTGTATGCATGGTGAAATGCATATTAGTGGCCTCGAGGGAGACAGGAGCTGTAGTGGGGAAACAAGTGTAGTCAAGGACAAGATAAAACCAATATTACAAACTAGTAATACCAGAGGAGATAGCAAACAACTGGTGAGAGCTCCATTGTTAGTACTAGGGAGGACAGGAATGAGACAGGAAAACATGCACCAACAGGGAATACAGCCACATAAATCCAAGGCAAACGGAAACCAAGCCTGTGCACATATTATGCACTTGGTATCTGTAGGCATGGGAAATCTGGAAAAACAGAAGGGACGTGCAACTTTGACCACCCTAGAAAATGCCGTGCTCATATGACAACAGGAAAATGCAAACTCCCATCCTGTAAACTTTTTCACCCTGAAATGTGTCCCTCTTCAGTACAGGAAAGACTGTTATAACTTAAATTGCCAGGCACACTATCTAAAGGGGACAAAAAGATACAAAACATCCAGGCCATGGGAAAACCTGGGTAGCCACAGCCACTCAAGAGGGAGAGGTTTTTTAGTGCCAGGAAGGAAAAATAACTGACAGAAAATGGCAGAAATCGTACACCAAATCCAGGCATTCCTGGAGTGGAACCACAGTCGATGGCCTCCACTCCAAACCAACAGATACAGATACTAATGCAGGAAAAAAAAGTCCCCCCAGTACCACCAATATCACCAGTCTGATGACATTCTTCTTTGCAAATATACAGGGTCTAAAACCAGCAACGAACAACAAAATACCTTTCATCCGTGGACTGCTTGCAGAGGCAAATGCAAGGTTCGCTGCTTTCACAGAGAACTCCATAAAGGATCACGTGGACAACGAAATATGGATCCCAGGTTACAACCTATACAGATGCAACAGAGTGAACAGGCAAAAAGGAGGGGGGGTTGGCCTGTATAACGCATAGTCACTTGTTTGCACAGAACTGCTTAATGCCTCAAATGATGTAGTGGAAGTTTTAGCAGTAAAGATCGAGAACCAAAATCTAGTCATTGTGGTAGTCTACAAGCCTCCGCATGCAACGTCCCAGCAAGTCCAGAAACAGCTGTTAAAAATTGACCACTGTCTGGAAAATCTGCAAGCTCCTACCCCCAACATCTTGCTCCTGGGGGATTTCAACTTAAGGCACCTAAAATGGAGGAATATAGCAAATAATGTTGTTGCAGTAATAACACCAGGAGGCAGCTCTGATGAAAACTCACTCACACACGAGCTTTAAATCTCTGCACAAAATTCAATTTAAACCAGCAAATAATAGATCCTACTAGACTGGAGAATACACTAGACCTCATCTTTACTAACAATGATGATCTGATACGAAATGTCACCATATCAAAAACAATATACTCAGATCACAACATAATTGAGGTTCAGTGTGGGGTGGGAGCACTGGCAACTGCGGTGGAGGGAGCAGTTAGGACTTTAAACTAGGAATAGTTAGTGGTATGGGTTTTGGCAGGAAAACAGTGAAGTCCCAGTGTAGTAATATTACGAGTTCTAGGGGAACTAGTAATAATAAGAACGAGATAGATATTGAAAAGCCAGGGACCTTGGGTGATAAGGACAGTAATAGGTTTAGTAGAAAAATAGAAATGAGCAATAAGGGTAAAGAGAAAGGAGAGTCTTTCAATGTTTATTATGCTAATTGCCGTAGTGCTAGGAATAAGATGGACGAGTTGAGATTAGTTGCTAGTGTAGGTAACATTGATGTATTTGCCTTAACTGAGACGTGGTTTAATTCAAAAAGTCGGGACATGCCTGCGGAATGTCATATTCAGGGTTTTAAATTGTTCCAAGAAGATGGAAGTATTGGGAGGGGGGGGGGCATTGTATGTCTGAGATCGCTTGAACTGTTGCATAAAAACGGGTATTAAGTCTGAAGTAACACATACAGAGTCTGTTTGGATAGAATTTTCAGAGGGGCATGAAAAACTGATTTTAGGAGTGATATACCGTCCCCCAAACTTAGATAGGGACCAAGGGAAACTACTATGGGAGGAAATTGTTAAGGCCACAAGGCAGGATAATGTAGTAATTCTAGGAGACTTTAACTTTAGTCATGTTGATTGGAATTTCTTGACTGGGAATTTAGAATCATACGACTTCTTAGAAGTATTTCAGGATTGTTTTTTGAAGCAGTTTGTGACAGAACCTACAAGGGGAAATAACCTGCTTGACTTAGTTATGGCAAATAATGAATCCCTTGTTAATTATTTAGAAATTTCAGAGGAACTGGGTGCTAGCGACCACAAATCAATTACATTTAGCATTGAATGGAAGTACGATAGTAGCGATAACTCAGTAACAGTCCCAGATTTTCGCTTAGCAGATTACGATGGGCTTAGAGAACACTTATCATCTGTTGACTGGGGTAACGAAGAGAGCTATCAATATGACAGTTTTCTGAACACTATACATGCTGCTCAAAGAGCGTTTATCCCATATAAAGAAATTAGATCAAATAGAAATGACCCAAAATGGATGAATAATAGGCTCAAATATCTACTAGGGCATAAGAAAGGAATTTATAGGCGTATCAAAAGAGGTGAGGGTCATCTTATGAATCAGTATATTGACATTAAGAGGGACATTAAAAATGGGATAAGAAAAGCTAAAAGGAACTATGAAATTAAAGTTGCTAGGGATTCTAAAACTAACCCAAAAAGTTTTTTCCAGGTCTATAGAACAAAAGTTAGAGATAAGATAGGTCCCCTTAAAAATAACTATGGGCACCTTACTGACAAAGAGAATGAAATGTGCTTGATTTTAAATAATTATTTTCTCTCAGTTTTTACACAGGAAGACACTAACAATATTCCAGTAATTAATTTTTACAGTGGGCTAGAAGAAGATAAATTATGTAACATCACAGTCACTAGTGAGATGGTTGTGAAGCAGATAGACAGACTGAAGCAAAATAAGTCGCCGGGTCCTGATGAGGTTTTTTCAAGGGTTCTTAAGGAATGCAAAATGGAACTCTGTGAACCATTAACTAATATTTTTAATTTATCTCTTCAAACAGGTGTAGTGTCTGATATGTGGAAGATGGCTAATGTAACTCCTATTTTTAAAACAGGGGACAAGTCGTTACCGTCAAATTACCGCCCAATAAGCCTGACCTCAACTGTAGGCAAATTACTAGAGTCAATTATAGCTGAGATTATAAGAAGCCATCTCGATAAGCATAGCTTGATTAATGATACTCAGCATGGATTCACAAGAGGCCGGTCTTGTCTAACTAATTTATTAACTTTCTTCAGTAAAGCTTTTGAGGCTGTTGACCACAATAAAGAATTTGATATTATTTACTTAGATTTTAGTAAGGCTTTTGATAGAGTTCCGCACCATAGACTGTTAAAGAAAGTGGCAGCTCATGGCATTGGGGGAAAAGTACTCTCGTGGATCGAGTCATGGCTCACTGACAGGAAGCAGAGAGTGTCCATAAATGGGGTTAAATCCGAGTGGGGATCTGTAACAAGTGGCGTTCCACAGGGATCAGTCTTGGGCCCGTTGTTGTTTATAATATATATCAATGATCTTAATGAGGGAATTACTAGTGATATGAGCAAATTCGCTGATGACACAAAGATAGGTAGGATAATTGATTCAAACGTAGATGTTATGGAACTTCAGTAGGATTTAAACAAACTCTATTCTTGGTCAGAAAAGTGGCAGATGCAGTTCAATGTAGATAAATGCAAGGTTCTGAAGCTTGGGAGTGCCCATAACCCTAGTACTTATAAGTTAAATGATGTAGAACTTAGCCATACAGATTGCGAAAAGGACTTGGGGGTTATGGTGAGCAGCAACCTTAAACCAAGACAGCAATGCCTAAGCGTACGTAATAAGGCAAATAGATTACTGGGATTTATATCAAGAAGTGTAAGCAACAGAAGTCCAGAGGTCATACTGCAGCTTTATACATCATTAGTAAGGCCTCACCTAGATTATGCAGCTCAGTTCTGGTCTCCGTATTACAAAATGGACATAAATTCGTTAGAAAACATTCAGCGTAGGATGACTAAATTAATACATAGCTTTAGAAATCTTCCTTATGAAGAAAGATTGAAGACTCTTAAGTTACATTCACTTGTTAGACGAAGAATGAGGGGAGACCTGATCGAAGTGTATAAGTGGAAGATAGGTATTAATAAAGAGGATATTAATAAGGTCTTGAGGATGTCTCTCCAAGAGAGAACCCGCAGTAATGGATTTAAATTAGATAAGTTTAGATTTAGAAAGGACATAGGAAAGTATTGGTTTGGAAATAGGGTAGTTGATGAGTGGAACAGTCTACCTAGTTGGGTTATTGAGGCTAGGACTTTGGGTAGTTTCAAATCTAGGTTGGATAAGTACATGAGTGGGAGGGGTTGGATTTGAGTGGGACTTTCACATCAGAGCTTATTTCTTGGGTGGCATTGAAAATTGGGTTGGGCAAATGTTTTGTTAGTGGGATGAATTGTAAAGGACCTGCCTAGTATGGGCCAGCAGGCCTCCTGCAGTGTTCCTCCTTTCTTATGTTTTTATGTTCTTATGTTCAGACATGTATGCGCGGAGCCTCAGGCCGACAAAATTGTTTGCTTAAATATTTGCTTAATTAATACTTTCTCTGTCCATATTACAACCTCATATTTCTTTAAATACTATTAATTGCTATTACTTACCAAATTTATTATCAAATACCATTTTTTAATTACCAAATTTATTATCAAATACCATTTTTTACTATCAGTACAATTTACTCTCAACATTTTTGGCATTATTTTAATTACCATTACTTGTTTAATTACCATAACCTGTTTTAATACCACATATACTATCTAAGAGTAGTTCCTTGCTCTTAAATACCTTGTACTGACAATTAAGCTCTAGTATAACTACCAGTCCAAAATTGAATCCAAATAGCTGTTCTTAAAATTTAGTACTTGAAATAAACATTTCTTTTTTTCATTTTATTTTTATTAATTAATATTTCTTGTGATCCTTATTACTTACTAAAATTTTATTAAACACCATATTTACTACCAGTCAATTTTACATTTGTACATTAGTCATTATTTTATACTTTTCTTAACCTTTTCTTGCCAAAATTTCAAGTTGTATATTCACCTCCAACCTTTATAGTATCCTTTGTACCTGTGTACCTATGTACCTGTGTACCTGTGTACCTGTCTACCATCTTACTATCATATAACCAAGTCATTGCCATTTTTATTTTTCTATTTCATTCTTTTGGAAGATTAATTTGTGTATTTTATCTTGTCAATTTCAAACTAGTTATACTCTTGTTCTTGTTAACAACTTATATTAGACCTTAGTGCAATTATTCTTGTTAACAACTTATATTAGACCTTAGTGCAATTGCAAGTGAGAGTCTTGTACCCTGGAGTTTACCTGGAGAGAGTTTCGGGGGTCAACGCCCCCGCGGCCCGGTCTGTGACCAGGCCTCCTGGTGGATCAGCGCCTGATCAACCAGGCTGTTGCTGCTGGCTGCACGCAAACCAACGTACGAGCCACAGCCCGGCTGATCAGGAACTGACTTTAGGTGCTTGTCCAGTGCCAGCTTGAAGACTGCCAGGGGTCTGTTGGTAATCCCCCTTATGTGTGCTGGGAGGCAGTTGAACAGTCTCGGGCCCCTGACACTTATTGTATGGTCTCTTAACGTGCTAGTGACACCCCTGCTTTTCATTGGGGGGATGGTGCATCGTCTGCCAAGTCTTTTGCTTTCGTAGTGAGTGATTTTCGTGTGCAAGTTCGGTACTAGTCCCTCTAGGATTTTCCAGGTGTATATAATCATGTATCTCTCCCTCCTGCGTTCCAGGGAATACAGGTTTAGAAACCTCAAGCGCTCCCAGTAATTGAGGTGTTTTATCTCCGTTATGCGCGCCGTGAAAGTTCTCTGTACATTTTCTAGGTCGGCAATTTCACCTGCCTTGAAAGGTGCTGTTAGAGTGCAGCAATATTCCAGCCTAGATAGAACAAGTGACCTGAAGAGTGTCATCATGGGCTTGGCCTCCCTAGTTTTGAAGGTTCTCATTATCCATCCTGTCATTTTTCTAGCAGATGCGATTGATACAATGTTATGGTCCTTGAAGGTGAGATCCTCCGACATAATCACTCCCAGGTCTTTGACGTTGGTGTTTCGCTCTATTTTGTGGCCAGAATTTGTTTTGTACTCTGATGAAGATTTAATTTCCTCATGTTTACCGTATCTGAGTAATTGAAATTTCTCATCGTTGAACTTCATATTGTTTTCTGCAGCCCACTGAAAGATTTGGTTGATGTCCGCCTGGAGCCTTGCAGTGTCTGCAATGGAAGACACTGTCATGCAGATTCGGGTGTCATCTGCAAAGGAAGACACGGTGCTGTGGCTGACATCCTTGTCTATGTCGGATATGAGGATGAGGAACAAGATGGGAGCGAGTACTGTGCCTTGTGGAACAGAGCTTTTCACCGTAGCTGCCTCGGACTTTACTCTGTTGACGACTACTCTCTGTGTTCTGTTAGTGAGGAAATTATAGATCCATCGACCGACTTTTCCTGTTATTCCTTTAGCGCGCATTTTGTGCGCTATTACGCCATGGTCACACTTGTCGAAGGCTTTTGCAAAGTCTGTATATATTACATCTGCATTCTTTTTGTCTTCTAGTGCATTTAGGACCTTGTCGTAGTGATCCAGTAGTTGAGACAGACAGGAGCGACCTGTTCTAAACCCATGTTGCCCTGGGTTGTGTAACTGATGGGTTTCTAGATGGGTGGTGATCTTGCTTCTTAGGACCCTTTCAAAGATTTTTATGATATGGGATGTTAGTGCTATTGGTCTGTAGTTCTTTGCTGTTGCTTTACTGCCCCCTTTGTGGAGTGGGGCTATGTCTGTTGCTTTTAGTAACTGAGGGACGACCCCCGTGTCCATGCTCCCTCTCCATAGGATGGAAAAGGCTCGTGATAGGGGCTTCTAGCAGTTCTTGATGAACACAGAGTTCCATGAGTCTGGCCCTGGGGCAGAGTGCATGGGCATGTCATTTATCGCCTGTTCGAAGTCATTTGGCGTCAGGATAACATCGGATAGGCTTGTGTTAATCAAATTTTGTGGCTCTCTCATAAAAAATTCATTTTGATCTTCGACTCTCAGTCTGGTTAGCGGCTTGCTAAAAACTGAGTCATATTGGGACTTGAGTAGCTCACTCATTTCCTTGCTGTCATCTGTGTAGGACCCATCTTGTTTAAGTTGGAGCCCAATACTGGACGTTGTTCTCGATTTTGATTTGGCATAGGAGAAGAAATACTTTGGGTTTCTTTCGATTTCATTTATGGCTTTTAGTTCTTCCCGCGATTCCTGACTCCTTAAGGATTCTTTTAGCTTAAGTTCGATGCTTGCTATTTCTCTGACCAGTGTCTCCCTGCGCATTTCAGATATATTGACCTCTTTTAGCCGCTCTGTTATTCTTTTCCGTCGCCTGTAAAGGGAGCGCCTGTCTCTTTCTATTTTACATCTACTCCTCCTTTTTCTTAGAGGAATAAGCCTTGTGCATACATCGAGTGCTACCGAGTTAATCTGTTCTAGGCATAAGTTTGGGTCTGTGTTGCTTAGTATATCTTCCCAGCTTATATCGGTTAGGACTTGGTTTACTTGGTCCCACTTTATGTTTTTGTTATTGAAGTTGAATTTGGTGAATGCTCCCTCGTGATTACTCTCATTTTGTCGGTCTGGGGCTCCACGCATACATGTCTGAACCTCAATTATGTTGTGATCTGAGTATATTGTTTTTGATATGGTGACATTTCTTATCAGATCATCATTGTTAGTGAAGATGAGGTCTAGTGTATTCTCCAGTCTAGTAGGCTGTATTATTTGCTGGTTTAAATTGAATTTTGTGCAGAGATTTAAAAGCTCGTGTGAGTGTGAGTTTTCATCAGGGCTGCCTCCTGGTGTTATTTCTGCAACAATATTATTTGCTATATTCCTCCATTTTAGGTGCCTTAAGTTGAACTCCCCCAGGAGCAAGATGTTCTGTGCAGGAGCTGGAAGATTTTCCAGACAGTGGTCAATTTTTAACAGCTGTTCCTGGAATTGCTGGGATGTTGCATCCGGAGGCTTGTAGACTATCACAATGACTAGGTTTTGGTTCTCGACCTTTACTGCTAAAACTTCCACTACGTCATTTGAGGCATTAAGCAGTTCTGTGCAAACAAGTGACTCTGCAATGTACAGGCCAACCCCCCCCTTTTGCCTGTTCACTCTGTCACATCTGTATAGGTTGTAACCTGGGATCCATATTTCGTTGTCCAAGTGATCCTTTATGTGGGTCTCAGTGAAAGCCGCGAACATTGCCTTTGCCTCTGCAAGCAGTCCACGGATGAAAGGTATTTTGTTGTTTGTTGCTGGCTTTAGACCCTGTATATTTGCAAAGAAGAATGTTATCGGACTGGTGGTATTGTTGGTACTGGGGGGGGATTTTTTTCCGGCATTAGTATCTGTATCTGTTGGTTTGGAGTGGAGGCCATCGACTGTGGTTCCACTCCAGGAATGACTGGATTTGGTGTACGATTTCTGCCATTTCCTGCCAGTTTTTTTTCCTTCCTGGCACTAAAAAACCTCTCCCTCTTGAGTGGCTGTGGCTACCCAGGTTTTCCCATGGCCTGGATGTTTTGTATCTTTTTGTCCCCTTTAGATGGTATGCCTGGCAATTTAAGTTATAGCACAGTCTTTCCTGTACTGAAGAGGTACACATTTCAGGGTGAAAAAGCTTACAGGAAGGGAGTTTGCATTTTCCTGTTGTCATATGGGCATGGCATTTTCTAGGGTGGTCATAGTTGCATGTCCCATCTGTTTTTCCAGATTTCCCATGCCAGCAGATACCAAGTGCATAGTATGTGCACAGGCTTGGTTTCCGCTTGCCTTGGGTTTCTGTGACTGTATTCCCTGTTGGTGCATGTTTCCCTGTCTTACTTCTATCCTCCCTAGCACCAACAATGGAGCTCCCACCAGTTGTTTTTGGTAATTTATCCTCACTATTGCTATTGGAGTCCTCTTGTTTGCTATTTCCTGCGGTATTTCTAGTTTGCAATATTGGTTTTATCTTATCTTTGACTACACTTGTTTCCCTACTATGGCTCCTGTCCCCAATGAGGTCATTTATATGTATTCCTTCCTGCGTATAATTCCCGACTACCTGGACAAAATCTCCAGCTTCACCATTACTGTCTCCCAGGACAGTATCTCCAGCTTCACCATTTCTGTCTCCCAGGACAGCACCTCCAGCTTCACCATTACTGTCTTCCAGGACAGCACCTCCAGCTTCACCATTACTGTCTCCCAGGACAGCACCTCCAGCTTCACCATTACTGTCTCCCAGGACAGCACTATCAGCCCCACATTTACTGACTACCAGGACATCACCTCCAGCCTTACAGTTTGTGACTACATGGCCAGTATCAAGGGCAGTACCATTCAGCCCAGACTTTTTATGTTCCCATCTGTTGTAGAATGCTTCCAGGTTTTCTATGAAAGCAGCTTTGATGTTGTCCTCTTTTAATACCCTTGTGATTTTAGTCCACAGATTTTCCTCATTTGGGCATACCCAAAAACCCTTCTCTGTTTTAATACTGCTCGTAGCTAGTTCTGGGATATCTGCACAAGGGGCGTGACACCAATTTCCACCTTTTTAACTTGTATTCTTATGTTATTAGTTTATACCTAGTTGTACTTTAGCTCATTCTAGCTATTTGTAATTTGCATTTTTATAGTATTAGTTTATACCTAGTTGTACTTTAGCTGATTCTAGCACAACACATAGACAATTTCAACTTCATTATGTTTATTAGTGACTATACTCTATATGACCAAAGTGCTTTAGCTATATACTTATCCAACCTTCCCACTACTACAGAAATCAGTATTAGAACTCACCACACAATACAGGATATAAAAAAACACTATTTAAACCTAAAAGATGAATGATCACGTTGACCCTGATCTAAACCTCCATAATCTAGCACACAATCAAAACTTATTGGAAAGTAACTGCTTTTATTACACAGCATCACAAGTCAGCACTATCCTAAACACTGCTTAAAGTCTATCAGTTCTTAAATACAACATCAGGTCCTTAAGCAAACACTATGATGACCTCCTGGCACTCCTTGAGTCACTAAAGACTCCCTTCTCCTGCATTATTCTTACTGAGACCTGGCTTAAGCAGGACACAACAGATATCTACCCACTACCAGGATACACAGCAATCCACAACTGCCGACCATACCAAGTTGGGGGTGGTATTGCAATCTATTACTCTAACCAACTATCTTGTCTTAGCACCACTTGCTTTAGTGATGAATATGGGGAATACATTTTTGCTAATTTTACTGTAAAAAAACTTAAGACACCTTTAACAATCGGTGCCATTTACCGGATACCCCACACAAACATCTCAAATTTCAGTGAGAATCTAAAGGCGCTAATAACAAACAGACATATGAACAAGGACCACCTTCTCTTAGCTGGAGACTTCAATATCAACCTTGGCCTACCAGATGATCAGCCTGTAACTGATTTCATCAACAATATGAACAACACACTTCTCATACCAACAATAACTAAACCAGCCAGGCTCACTGAGACTAGTACAACCATAATAGACCACATATGGACCAATATACTAGCCCCTCTTAAATCAGGGATAATCACAGACAGCACTACTGACCACTACCCTTAACAAACATTAGTAAGCCACCACTTGAATACAACAAAGTTTCATTTAGACTCCATGACGAGGCCTCAATAAGGAATTTCACAGCAGACCTAGAGACTGTTGACTGGCCTACAGAATTCTCCAATGCCAATGGTATTGATGATTGGACAGACATTTTTCTTAACAAAATACTTAGACTATACAACAAACATTGTCCTATAAAAACGAAACGGATCACGAATAAACGGCTGGCCTGCCCATGGCTAACCAGCAGCATTCTGAAATCAACTGATAAGAAACACCAATATGAAAAGCAATATAGACAGGGCTTAATACACAAAGATATTCTTAAACAATATTCATCAGTTCTAACCAAATTAATAAAGAAAGCCAAACAACTGTACTACTCCAGAATATTCACTGAAACAAGAGGAGATATAAAAAAAGACCTGGAAAACACTTTCCAAGATTCTGGGGACCCACAAAGTGAGAAAAAAAGAAGAATATTGACCTAACTAAACCTAATGAAACGCCACTGCATCCCACTGATACAGCTAACAAGATAAACGACTTCTTCTCAAACATAGGATCTAATCTCGCCAGTAAAATCCCACATACCAACCCCCGTGCAGGGGACTACCTAGCTGGGAATTTTCTAAATTCCTTCTGTCTTGTACCAACTGAGGCCACGGAAGTCACCGTGATCATTAGCAACCAACCAGCAGCGGCAGCGGCAGCGGCAACAGGAACCTTGTCCTCTATTTTTACTTCTACCTGAGGTTCCCAGCAGCCCAGTGATGACCTAATCAAGACCCGCATAACACTAACATGTGTGGATACCCAGAATGATATAAAGCAACTGCAGAAATCGCCCAAAAGTTCACAAATTACCAACTAATAGGACTCATTCTAGCAACTCCTACCCCGCTGCCACTGAAGTGATACTCCACAACACTCACCCAACACCCATCGGCTACTATTCACCCGAAGCCACAGCCAATGGACAAGGGTCAGAACAATAAAAGAAGATCCAGTAACCAGCCAAGGACTCCTAACATCAAAGGTGAGAGCAGTAATAACACGAGGAAAACTTGTGGTACTGCCAGCCAGGACACAACCCTCATCACCCACCGGCATCACCACAACACACGACAGACGACAACAAACATGGCTGCCGCTACAGTCCAAGATAACTCCTTCCCAGTATTTGATGTCAAGAAGATCACCGACCCAGAAATAGCTAAACTCCTTATGATTCAGAACCAAACGATCACCAAACTAACTCTAGAAATGCAGGAACTAAAGGCTAGCAATGCAGATTACCTCAACAAGATCACTGCTCTAGAACATAGACTAGACACTCTAGAACAACAAAGCAACACCCACACCCGGTCCCTAGACACCATCAACACTTTAAAAGACCAAGTCACCCTACTTACTACCAACATTACAGAGAAAAGATCAAGAGTGGACCAACAACTTGCCAATGTCATAACCAACTTCCAAGACCATAATGACCAACAGCAGCTATCTGACGCTGTTGTAGTTAACAGCAAACATCTCCCACCCACAGTCACCCAAGAGACCTGCATGGAGACCACCCTACAGCTTATCAAGGACCACCTTCGCCTTAACATAAGTAGTGATGACTTAAAGGATTGCAAACTGATGGGCTATCATGCAGGTAAAAAAACAGTGCTGTTAAAATTCCAAACTAGCATACAAAGAAACAGCCTACTAAAAACATCTATTTCTATGAAAACTGATGTTTACGTCAATGAGTGCCTTACCAAAACGAGACAAAATCTTCTTTATCGACTAAGAAAACTGCGCTATGCCCAAAAAATCCACCAGTGCTTTGTGAGGGATGGAAAAATAGCAGTTAGGAAACAGCCCACTGGAAAGAGATACTTCATCTCCACAGAACATGACCTTAAAACATTCCTAAGTGAGGCTGGACTAACAGAATCAGAGTAAAGTGCAGATAATACCCATAGTCCACCGTTAGTGTTATATTGTCATAAATTTGTGCCCCCCTAAAATTCTAATACTCCAACTACTTTTAATTGTCATTGTTGTACTCAACGACCATTCTACCTCATAGCCTTAAGTGTATTAAATATCTACAGAATCTATCTCCTTTTTTACAACTTACCACATCACTGTTCCATCTTATTTTTTTTATAAACTAACCATAACTTGTCTTCAATAATTCTACCTCACTTTAAAAAATACTCAATTGCCCAATTTTATTCTAAATCCCTATTATTGCCCAATTTTACTTTAAACTATATTGATCAAACTTATTGTAAACTTCTTTTATTGACCATTTTTATTCCATACTTTTTTAACCTAGTAATTTCAACTACAACTTTTATATCATCCTGTCTACCATCTTACTAGCATATTATAACCAAGTCATTGCCATTTTTATTTTTATCAATTCTTTTTTTTTTATTATTTTGCTACCTTAATTTGTGTATTTTATCCAGTCAATTTAAATCTAATTATACTCTAATTCTTGTAAACAACTTATATAAGACCTTAGTGCAATTACAATTAAGAGTCTTATTCATTTATTATATTATTAGATTAATCACAGTTTTACTCTAGCTCATTCTAGCTCAATACATAGTCAATACCAAATTCACTATACTAGACCATAGTGCAATTACTAGTGAGAGACTGGTGCTATTAGTAATTTGTATTTTTATATTATTAGACCAAAGTTGTTGTACTATAGCTCTTTCTAGCTCAAAACATAGTCATTACCAAATTCACTATATTAGACCATAGTGCAATTACTAGTGAGAGACTGGTGCTACTTTTAATTTGTATTTTTATATTATTAGATTAAATTCAGTTGTACCATAGCTCATTCTACCTCAAGACATAGTCAATACCAAATTCACTATATTAGACCATAGTGCAATTACTAGTGAGAGACTAGTGCTATTTTTAATTTGTACTTTCATATTATTAGATTAAACCTATTGTACTTTAGCTCACTCTAGCTCAAAACATAGACTCCACAAAAGTCATTATTAGACCTTAGTGCAATTACAAGTGAGAGTCTTGTTCTATTTTTAATTTGTATTTTTATATTACTAGTTTATACCTAGTTGTACTTTAGTTCATTCCAGCACAACACACAGACAACATCAACTTCATTATGTGTAGTAGTGACTATACCCAACATGACCAAAATACTCTAGCTATATACTTGTCCAAACTTCCAACCACTACAGATATCAGTAGTAGAACTCAACACACAACTCAGGATATAAATAACCATAATTTTAAACCTAGAAGATGATTGATCACGTTGACCCTGATCTAAACCTCCATAATCTGACACCCAATCAAAACCTATTGGAAAGTAACTGCCTTTATTACACAGCATCACAAGCCACCACTATCCTAAACAATGCTAAAAGTCTATCAGTACTTAACTACAACATCAGGTCCTTAAGCAAACACTATGATGACTTCCTAGCACTCCTTGAATCACTAAAGACACCCTTCTCCTGCATTATTCTTACTGAGACCTGGCTTAAGCAGGACACAATAGATATCTACCCTCTACCAGGATACACAGCAATTCACAACTGTAGAACAAACCAAGTTGGGGGTGGTATTGCAATCTATTACTCTAACCAATTATCTTGTCCTAGCACCACTTGCTTTAGTGATGAATATGGGGAATACATTTTTGCTAATTTTACTGTAAAAAACCTCAAGACGCCTATAACAATCGGTGCCATTTACCGGATACCTCACACAAACATCCCAAATTTCAGTGAGAAATTAAAGTCACTAATAACAAACAGACAAATGAATAAGCACCACCTTCTCTTAGCTGGAGACTTCAACATCAACCTTGGCTTACTAGATGATCAGCCTGTAACTGATTTCATCAACAATATGAACAACACACTTCTCATACCAACAATAACTAAACCAACCAGGCTCACTGAGACAAGTGCAACCATAATAGACTACATATGGACCAATATACTAGCCCCCTTTAAATCAGGGATAATCACAGATAGCACTACAGACCACTACCCTACCTTCCTCCTGACAAACATTAGTAAACCACCACTTGAATACAACAAAGTCTCATTTAGACTCCATGACGAGGCCTCAGTAAGGAAGTTCACAGCTGACCTAGAGACTGTTGATTGGCCTACAGAATTCTCCAAGGCCAATGGTATTGATGACTGGACAGACATCTTTCTTAACAAATTACTTAGACTATACAACAAACATTGTCCTATAAAAACAAAACAGATCACAAACAAACAGCTTGGTTGCCCATGGCTAACCAGCACCATTCTGAAATCCATAGACAAGAAACACCAATATGAAAAGCAATATAGACAGGGCTTAATACACAAAGATACTCTTAAACACTATTCATCAGCTCTCACCAAAGTAATAAAAAAAGCCAAACAACTATACTACTCCAGTAGATTCACAGACACTAGAGGAGATATAAAAAAGACCTGGAAAACACTCTCTCAGATTCTAGGGACCCACAAACTGAGAAAAACCAAGAATATTGTCCTAACTAAACCTAATGAAACACCACTACATCCCACTGACACAGCTAACAAGATAAACGACTTCTTCTCAAACATAGGATCTAATCTCGCCAGTAAAATCCCACATACCAATGCCCATGCCGGGGACTACCTAGATGGAAATTTCCCTAATTCCTTCTATCTTGCAGCAACTGAGCCCACGGAAGTCATTGAGATCATAAAGTCACTTAAAAATAACTCGGGGAATCTGTCTCATGTCCCACCATTACTGTACAAGCGAGCGGCCCATGTCCTTTCGCATGCTATTTCATTACTTTTTAACAAGTCAATAGAGACTAGCACCTTCCCGAAACTACTCAAGATTTCAAGGGTTACACCAATACATAAAGGTGGTGACCCTACAGACTTAAACAACTATAGGCCAATATCTAACTTACCATTGCTATCCAAAATCTTTGAGAAACTCGTGCACAGGAGACTTTATTCATTTATAACGGCTCAAAACATACTCAACCCCTGCCAGTTTGGATTTAGGAAAAATAAAAGCACTAATGATGCAATCATAAAAATGCTAGATCTGCTTTACACAGCATTGGAAAATAAGGAATATCCACTAGGAATTTTTATTGACCTAAGAAAAGCTTTTGACACAGTAGACCACGACATCCTACTCCACAAACTTGATCACTACGGTATAAGAGGCCATGCACTTGCTTATTTCAAATCTTACATTACTAATAGGTATCAGTACGTCACCATTAAAGACACAGCATCAGCAACACGGCCACTTGATACTGGAGTTCCGCAGGGAAGTGTCCTTGGTCCCCTGCTCTTCCTCATATACATCAATGACCTTCCAAACGTATCCCAACACCTGAAACCCATTCTCTTTGCTGATGACACGACTTATGTCATCTCTCACCCTAATCTTGCCACCCTCAACACCATTGTGAATGAGGAGCTGATTAAAATATCGACTTGGATGACAGCCAATAAACTTATGCTTAACACTGACAAAACCTACTATATTATGTTTGGTAGCAGAGCAGGAGATGCACAAATTAACATTAAGATTGACAACACCCTAATTACCAGAAATAATGGGGGAAAATTCCTAGGCTTATACCTTGACAACAACCTGAATTTCAGCACCCATATCCAGCATATAGACAAAAAAGTATCCAAAACGGTTGGGATCCTCTCCAAGATACGATACTACGTGCCGCAAAATGCCCTTCTCACACTATACCACTCACTTATTTATCCATACCTCACCTATGCTATTTGTGCTTGGGGATCAACTGCAGCAACACACCTAAAGCCAATAATAACCCAACAAAAAGCTGCAGTAAGAATAATCACTAAATCCCATCCCTGGCAACACACCCCCCCACTCTTCATAGATCTAAACTTGCTCCCAGTTCAGTACATCCACACTTACTACTGTGCAATCTATATCTACAGGGCCTTAAACTCTAATATCAGCCTTGACCTAAAACGCTTTCTTGATAGTTGTGACAGAACCCACAGGCATAACACCAGACATAAACATCTCTATGACATTCCCCGTGTCCGACTAAACCTTTACAAAAATTCAATGTATGTCAAAGGCCCTAAAATCTGGAATACCCTACCTGAGAACTCTAGAACTGCAGACACATTCATCACCTTCAAAACTACCATTAGAAAACATCTTATCTCCCTGATACACCCCGTCAACTAACTACACGAATACCACCTGGTGGTTCACACTTACACTCACTCACTCATTTGACCATAAACGGAAATATTAATCTCAGTCTTAAAATAATGAATCCTGTGATACTCCAATACTGAAACTATGTACTGTGCCAAAACAAAAGCATTCACATTGCTAAACTCACAAACTAGTATTTAGTCACTTAGCCATAATACCAACTTACCTCATAATTTGTAATATTTTACAATTAAGAATAAAACTAAGTATGCCCGAAATGCCTAGCCATGCTAAGCGTTCTAGTGGTACACTCTGTAATCACAATTTTACTACATGTAAACCAAACAATAACCAAATTTCTGTAAACTCAGCATTGTAATCCTTATAGAGAATAAACTTTGAATTTGAATTTGAATTTGAATCATAAAGTCACTTAAAAATAACTCGGGGAATCTGTCTCACGTCCCACCATTATTGTACAAGCGAGCGACCCATGTCCTTTCACATGCTATTACGTTACTTTTTAACAAGTCACTAGAAACTAGCACTTTCCCGACACTACTCAAGACAGCAAGGGTTGCACCAATACATAAAGGTGGTGACCCTACAGGTGTAAACAACTATAGGCCAATATCAAACTTACCATTGCTATCCAAAATCTTCGAGAAACTCGTGCACAGGAGACTATATTCATTTATAACTGCACAAAACGTACTCAACCCCTGCCAATTTGGATTCAGGAAAAATAAAAGCACTGATGATGCAAGTGTAAAAATGCTAGATCTGCTTTACACAGCATTGGAAAATAAGGAATATCCACTAGGAATTTTTATTGACCTAAGAAAAGCGTTTGACACAGTAGACCATGGCATCCTACTCCACTAACTTGACCACTATGGTATAAGAGGCCATGCGCTTGCATATTTTAAGTCCTACCTTTCTAATAGGTATCAGTATGTCACCATTAAAGACACAGCCTCATCAACACGGCCACTTGATACTGGAGTTCCACAGGGAAGTGTCCATGGTCATCTGCTCTTCCTCATTTACATTAATGATCTTCCATACGTATCCCAACACCTGAAACCCATTTTCTTTGCTGACGACACGACTTACGTCATCTCCCACCCTAATCTTGCCACCCTCAACACTATTGTCAACGAGGAGCTGCTCAAGAGTCTGACTTGGATGACAGCCAATAAACTTACACTTAACACTGACAAAACCTACTACATTATGTTTGGTAGCAGAGCAGGTGTTGTGCAACTTAACATTAAGATCAACAACACTCTAATTACCAGACATAATGAGGGCAAATTCCTAGGTCTATACCTCGACAACAACCTAAATTTCAGCACCCATATCCAACACATAACAAAAAATAGTATCCAAAACGGTGGGGATCCTCTCCAAGATACGATATTACGTGCCGCAAGCTGCCCTTTTCACACTACACCATTCACTCATTTATCCATACCTCACCTATACTATTTGTGCTTGGGGATCAACTGCAGAAACACACCTAAAGCCAATAATCCAACAAAAAGCCACAGTAAGAATAATCACTGAATCCCATCCCTGGCAACACAACCCCCCCCACTTTTCATAGATCTAAACTTACTCCCTGTTCAGAACATCCACACTTACTACTGTGCAATCTACATTTACAGGACCTTAAATTCCAATATTAACCTTGACCTAAAATGCTTTCTTGATAGTTGTGACAGGACCCACAGGCATAACACCGGACACAAACATCTCTATGACATTCCCCGTGTCCGACTAAACCTTTACAAAAATTCAATGTGTATCAAAAGACCTAAAATCTGTAACACCCTACCTGAAAACTCTAGAATTGCAAACACATTCATCACTTTCAAAACAACAGTTAGAATACACCACCTGATACACCACTCCACAAAGGGGGAAGTAAAGCAACAGCTAAGAACTACAGACCGATAGCACTAACATCCCATATCATAAAAATCTTTGAAAGGGTCCTAAGAAGCAAGATCACCTCCCATCTAGAAACCCATCAGTTACACAACCCAGGGCAACATGGGTTTAGAACAGGTCGCTCCTGTCTGACTCAACTATTGGATCACTACGACAAGGTCCTAAATGCACTAGAAGATAAAAAGAATGCAGATGTAATATATACAGACTTTGCAAAAGCCTTCGACAAGTGTGACCATGGTGTAATAGCGCACAAAATGCGTGCTAAAGGGATAACAGGAAAAGTCGGTCGATGGATCTATAATTTCCTCACTAACAGAACACAGAGAGTAGTTGTCAACAGAGTAAAGTCCGAGGCAGCTTCGGTGAAAAGCTCTGTTCCACAAGGCACAGTACTCGCTCCCATCTTGTTCCTCATCCTCATAACCGACATAGACAAGGATGTCAGCCACAGCACCTGTCTTCCTTTGCAGATGACACCCGAATCTGCATGACAGTGTCTTCCATTGCAGACACTGCAAGGCTCCAGGCGGACATCAACCGAATCTTTCAGTGGGCTGCAGAAAACAATATGAAGTTCAACGATGAGAAATTTCAATTACTCAGATATGGTAAACACGAGGAAATTAAATCTTCATCTAAGTACAAAACAAATTCTGGCCACAAAATAGAGCGAAACACCAACGTCAAAGACCTGGGAGTGATCATGGCGGAGGATCTCACCTTCAAGGACCATAACATTGTATCAATCGCATCTGCTAGAAAAATGACAGGATGGATAATGAGAACCTTCAAAACTAGGGAGGCCAAGCCCATGATGACACTCTTCAGGTCACTTGTTCTATCTAGGCTGGAATATTGCTGCACACTAACAGCACCTTTCAAGGCAGGTGAAATTGCTGACCTACAAAATGTACAGAGAACCTTCACGACGCGCATAACGGAGATAAAACACCTCAATTACTGGGAGCGCTTGAGGTTCCTGAACCTGTATTCCCTGGAATGCAGGCGGGAGAGATACATGATTATATACACCTGGAAAATCCTAGAGGGACTAGTACCGAACTTGCACACGAAAATCACTCACTACGAAAGCAAAAGACATGGCAGACGATGCAACATCCCCCCAATGAAAAGCAGGGGTGTCACTAGCACGTTAAGAGACCATACAATAAGTGTCAGGGGCCCGAGACTGTTCAACTGCCTCCCAGCATACATAAGGGGGATTACCAACAGACCCCTGGCAGTCTTCAAGCTGGCACTGGACAAGCACCTAAAGTCGGTTCCTGATCAGCAGGGCTGTGGCTCGTACGTTAGTTTGCGTGCAACCAGCAGCAACAGCCTGGTTGATCAGGCTCTGATCCACCAGGAGGCCTGGTCACAGACCGGGCCGCGGGGGCGTTGACCCCCGGAACTCTCTCCAGGTAAACTCCAGGTCCAGGTAAACACCTTGTCAACTAACTACATGTAAACCACCTGGTGGTTCACACTTACACTCACTCACCCATTGACTGTAAACACAGAAATACGAATCTTAATCTTAAAATAATGAATCCTAGCTAGTCATAAGTTTGCCTATGATACTCCAATATAGACACTATGTATTGTGCCAAAACAAAAGCATTCACATTGCTAAACTCTCAAACTATAATGTAGTCACTTAGATTTAATTCCATAATCTGACATAATTTAAAGCTTAGAATTAATCTAAGTCTGCCAAAAATGCCTAGCCATGCTAGGTGTCCTAGTGGCCCCCTCTGTAATTAGTATTTTAAAACATGTAAACCACACAATGTTCAAAATCTGTAAACCCCGCATTGTAATCCTTATAGAGAATAAACTTGACTGATTGATTGATTGAAATGAGATGAGTCACGAGGGAGCCTTCACCAAATTCAATTTCAATAACAAGAACATAAAGTGGGACCAAGTAAAGCAAGTCCTAAACGATATAAGCTGGGAAGATAGACTAAGCAATACAGACCCCTACTTATGCCTAGAACAGAATAACTCGGTGGCACTCGATGTATGCTCAAGGCTTATTCATTTAAGAAAAAGGAGGAGCAGATGCAAAATAGAAAGAGACAGTCGCTCCCTTTACAGGCGACGGAAAAGAATAACAGAACGGCTAAAAGAGGCCAATATATCTGAAATGCGTAGGGAGTCACTGGTCAGGGAAATAGCAAACATCGAACTTAAGCTAAAGAAATCTTACATAAGTCAGAAATCGTGGGAAGAACTAAAAGCCATAAATGAAATCGAAAGAAACCCAAAGTATTTCTTTTCTTATGTGAAATCAAAGTCGAGAACAACATTCAGGATTGGGCCCCTACTTAAACAAGATGGGTCCTACGCAGATGACAGCAAGGAAATGAGTGAGCTACTCAAGTCCCAGTATGACTCAGTTTTTAGCAAGCCACTAACCAGACTGAGAGTGGAAGATCAAAATTAATTTTTTATGAAAAAGCCACACAATTTGGTTAACACAAGCCTTTCTGATGTTATCCTGATGCCAAATGACTTCGAACAGGCGATAAATGACATGCCCATGCACTCTGCCCCAGGGCCAGACTCCTGGAACTCCGTGTTCATCAAGAACTGCAAGAAGCCCCTATCACGAGCTTTTACCATCCTACTTAAACAAGATGGGTCCTACACAGATGACAGCAAGGAAATGAGTGAGCTACTCAAGTCCCAATATGACTCAGTTTTTAGCAAGCTGCTAACCAGACTGAGAGTCGAAGATCAAAATTAATTTTTTATGAGAGAGTCACAAAATTTGATTAACACAAGCCTATCCGATGTTATCCTGACGCCAAATGACTTCGAACAGGAGATAAATGACATGCCCATGCACTCTGCCCCAGGGCCAGACTCATGGAACTCTGTGTTCATCAAGAACTGCAAGAAGCCCCTATCACGAGCCTTTTCCATCCTATGGAGAGGGAGCATGGACACGGGGGTCATCCCTCAGTTACTAAAAACAACAGACATAGCCCCACTCCACAAAGGGGGCAGTAAAGCAATAGCAAAGAACTACAGACCGATAGCACTAACATCCCATATCATAAAAATCTTTGAAAGGGTCCTAAGAAGCAAGATCACCACCCATCTAGAAACCCATCAGTTACACAACCCAGGGCAACATGGGTTTAGAACAGGTCGCTCCTGTCTGTCTCAACTATTGGATCACTACGACAAGGTCCTAAATGCACTAGAAGACAAAAAGAATGCAGATGTAATATATACAGACTTTGCAAAAGCCTTCGACAAGTGTGACCATGGCGTAATAGCGCACAAAATGGGTGCTAAAGGAATAACAGGAAAAGTCGGTCGATGGATCTATAATTTCCTCACTAACAGAACACAGAGAGTAGTCGTCAACAGAGTAAAGTCCGAGGCAGCTACGGTGAAAAGCTCTGTTCCACAAGGCACAGTACTAGCTCCCATCTTGTTCCTCATCCTCATATCCGACATAGACAAGGATGTCAGCCACAGCACCGTGTCTTCCTTTGCAGATGATTTTTATCAATTCTTTTTTTTTATTATTATCTTGCTACCTTAATTTGTGTATTTTATCCCGTCAATTTAAATCTAATTATACTCTAATTCTTGTAAACAACTTATATAAGACCTTAGTGCAATTACAATTGAGAGTCTTGTTCCTTTATTATATTATTAGATTAATCACAGTTTTACTCTAGCTCATTCTAGCTCAATACATAATCAATACCAAATTCACTATACTAGACCATAGTGCAATTACTAGTGAGAGACTGGTGCTATTTGTAATTTGTATTTTTATATTATTAGACTGAACCTAGTTGTACTATAGCTCTTTCTAGCTCAATACATAGTCAATACCAAATTCACTATACTAGACCATAGTGCATTTACTAGTGAGAGACTGGTGCTATTTGTAATTTGTATTTTTATATTATTAGACTAAAGTTGTTGTACTATAGCTCTTTCTAGCTCAATACATAGTCAATACCAAATACACTATATTAGACCATAGTGCAATTACTAGTGAGAGACTGGTGCTACTTTTAATTTGTATTTTTATATTATTAGATTAAATTCAGTTGTACCATAGCTCATTCTACCTCAAGACATAGTCAATACCAATTTCACTATATTAGACCATAGTGCAATTACTAGTGAGAGACTAGTGCTATTTTTAATTTGTACTTTCATATTATTAGATTAAACCTATTGTACTTTAGCTCACTCTAGCTCAGAACATAGACTCCACAAAAGTCATTATTAGACCTTAGTGCAATTACAAGTGAGAGTCTTGTTCTATTTTTAATTTGTATTTTTATATTACTAGTTTATACCTAGTTGTACTTTAGTTCATTCCAGCACAACACACAAACAACATCAACTTCATTATGTGTAGTAGTGACTATACCCTACATGACCAAAATACTCTAGCTATATACTTGTCCAAACTTCCAACCACTACAGATATCAGTAGTAGAACTCAACACACAACTCAGGATATAAATAACCATAATTCTAAACCTAGAAGGTGATTGATCACGTTGACCCTGATCTAAACCTCCATAATCTGACATCCAATCAAAACCTATTGGAAAGTAACTGCCTTTATTACACAGCATCACAAGCCACCACTATCCTAAACAATGCTAAAAGTCTATCAGTACTTAACTACAACATCAGGTCCTTAAGCAAACACTATGATGACCTCCTAGCACTCCTTGAATCACTAAAGACACCCTTCTCCTGCATTATTCTTACTGAGACCTGGCTTAAGCAGGACACAATAGATATCTACCCTCTACCTGGATACACAGCAAATCACAACTGCAGAACAAACCAAGTTGGGGGTGGTATTGCAATCTATTACTCTAACCAATTATCTTGTCTTAGCACCACTTGCTTTAGTGATGAATATGGGGAATACATTTTTGCTAATTTTACTGTAAAAAAACCTTAAGACGCCTATAACAATCGGTGCCATTTACCGGAAACCTCACACAAACATCCCAAATTTCAGTGAGAAATTAAAGTCACTAATAACAAACAGACAAATGAATAAGCACCACCTTCTCTTAGCTGGAGACTTCAACATCAACCTTGGCTTACTAGATGATCAGCCTGTAACTGATTTCATCAACAATATGAACAACACACTTCTCATACCAACAATAACTAAACCAACCAGGCTCACTGAGACAAGTGCAACCATAATAGACCACATATGGACCAATATACTAGCCCCCCTTAAATCAGGGATAATCACAGATAGCACTACAGACCACTACCCTACCTTCCTCCTGACAAACATTAGTAAACCACCACTTGAATACAACAAAGTCTCATTTAGACTCCATGACGAGGCCTCAGTAAGGAAGTTCACAGCTGACCTAGAGACTGTTGATTGGCCTACAGACATCTTTCTTAACAAATTACTTAGACTATACAACAAACATTGTCCTATAAAAACAAAACAGATCACAAACAAACGGCTTGGTTGCCCATGGCTAACCAGCACCATTCTGAAATCCATAGACAAGAAACACCAATATGAAAAGCAATATAGACAGGGCTTAATACACAAAGATACTCTTAAACACTATTCATCAGCTCTCACCAAAGTAATAAAAAAAGCCAAACAACTATACTACTCCAGTAGATTCACAGACACTAGAGGTGATATAAAAAAGACCTGGAAAACACTCTCTCAGATTCTAGGGACCCACAAACTGAGAAAAACCAAGAATATTGTCCTAACTAAACCTAATGAAACACCACTACATCCCACTGACACAGCTAACAAGATAAACGACTTCTTCTCAAACATAGGATCTAATCTCGCCAGTAAAATCCCACATACCAATGCCCATGCCGGGGACTACCTAGATGGTAATTTCCCTAATTCCTCCTATCTTGCACCAACTGAGCCCACGGAAGTCATTGGGATCATAAAGTCACTTAAAATTAACTCGGGGAATCTGTCTCATGTCCCACCATTACTGTACAAGCAAGTGGCCCATGTCCTTTCGCATGCTATTTCATTACTTTTTAACAAGTCAATAGAGACTAGCACCTTCCCGAAACTACTCAAGATGGCAAGGGTTACACCAATACATAAAGGTGGTGACCCTACAGACTTAAACAACTATAGGCCAATATCTAACTTACCATTGCTATCCAAAATCTTTGAGAAACTCGTGTACAAGAGACTGTATTCATTTATAACGGCTCAAAACATACTCAACCCCTGCCAGTTTGGATTCAGGAAAAATAAAAGCACTAATGATGCAATCATAAAAATGCTAGATCTGCTTTACACAGCATTGGAAAATAAGGAATATCCACTAGGAATTTTTATTGACCTAAGAAAAGCTTTTGACACAGTAAACCACCAAATCCTACTCCACAAACTTGACCACTACGGTATAAGAGGCCATGCGCTTGCTTATTTCAAATCTTACATTACTAATAGGTATCAGTACGTCACCATTAAAGACACAGCATCAGCAACACGGCCACTTGATACTGGAGTTCCGCATGGAAGTGTCCTTGGTCCCCTGCTCTTCCTCATATACTTCAATGACCTTCCAAACGTATCCCAACACCTGAAACCCATTCTCTTTGCTGATGACACGACTTATGTCATCTCTCACCCTAATCTTGCCACCCTCAACACCATTGTGAATGAGGAGCTGATTAAAATATCGACTTGGATGACAGCCAATAAACTTACGCTTAACACTGACAAAACTTACTATATTATGTTTGGTAGCAGAGCAGGAGATGCACAAATTAACATTAAGATTGACAACACTCTAATTACCAGAAATAATGGGGGAAAATTCCTAGGCTTATACCTTGACAACAACCTGAATTTCAGCACCCATATCCAGCATATAGCCAAAAAAGTATCCAAAACGGTTGGGATCCTCTCCAAGATACGATACTACGTGCCACAAAATGCCCTTCTCACACTATACCACTCACTTATTTATCCATACCTCACCTATGCTATTTGTGCTTGGGGATCAACTGCAGCAACACACCTAAAGCCAATAATAACCCAACAAAAAGCTGCAGTAAGAATAATCACTAAATCCCATCCCTGGCAGCACACCCCCCCACTCTTCAAAGATCTAAACTTACTCCCAGTTCAGTACATCCACACTTACTACTGTGCAATCTATATCTACAGGGCCTTAAACTCTAATATCAACCTTGACCTAAAACGCTTTCTTAATAGTTGTGACAGAACTCACAGGCATAACACCAGACACAAACATCTCTATGACATTCCCCATGTCCGACTAAACCTTTACAAAAATTCAATGTATGTCAAAGGCCCTAAAATCTGGAATACCCTACCTGAGAACTCTAGAACTGCAGACACATTCATCACCTTCAAAACTACCATTAGAAAACATCTTATCTCCCTGATACACCCCGTCAACTAACTACACGAATACCACCTGGTGGTTCACACTTACACTCGCTCACTCATTTGACCATAAACAGAAATATTAATCTCAGTCTTAAAATAATGAATCCTGTGATACTCCAATACTGAAACTATATACTGTGCCAAAACAAAAGCATTCACATTGCTAAACTCATAAATTAGTATTTAGTCACTTAGCCATAAGACCAACTTACCTCATAATTTGCAATATTTTACAATTAAGAATAAAACTAAGTATGCACGAAATGCCTAGCCATGCTAAGCGTTCTAGTGGTACACTCTGTAATCACAATTTTACTACATGTAAACCAAACAATAACCAAATTTCTGTAAACTCAGCATTGTAATCCTTATAGAGAATAAACTTTTGAATTTGAATTTGAATTTGAATTTGAATCTGCATGACAGTGTCTTCCATTGCAGACACTGCAAGGCTCCAGGCGGACATCAACCAAATCTTTCAGTGGGCTGCAGAAAACAATATGAAGTTCAACGATGAGAAATTTCAATTACTCAGATATGGTAAACATGAGGAAATTAAATCTTCATCAGAGTACAAAACAAATTCTGGCCACAAAATAGAGCGAAACACCAACGTCAAAGACCTGGGAGTGATTATGTCGGAGGATCTCACCTTCAAGGACCATAACATTGTATCAATCGCATGTGCTAGAAAAATGACAGGATGGATAATAAGAACCTTCAAAACTAGGGAGGCCAAGCCCATGATGACACTCTTCAGGTCACTTGTTCTATCTAGGCTGGAATATTGCTGCACTCTAACAGCACCTTTCAAGGCAGGAGAAATTGCCGACCTAGAAAATGTACAGAGAACTTTCACGGCGCGCATAACGGAGATAAAACACCTCAATTACTGGGAGCGCTTGAGGTTTCTAAACCTGTATTCCCTGGAACGCAGGAGGGAGAGATACATGATTATATACACCTGGAAAATCCTAGAGGGACTAGTACCGAACTTGCACACGAAAATCACTCACTACGAAAGCAAAAGACTTGGCAGACGATGCACCATCCCCCCAATGAAAAGCAGGGTTGTCACTAGCACGTTAAGAGACCATACAATAAGTGTCAGGGGCCCGAGACTGTTCAACTGCCTCCCAGCACACATAAGGGGGATTACCAACAGACCCCTGGCAGTCTTCAAGCTGGCACTGGACAAGCACCTAAAGTCAGTTCCTGATCAGCCGGGCTGTGGCTCGTACGTTGGTTTGCGTGCAGCCAGCAGCAACAGCCTGGTTGATCAGGGGCTGATCCACCAGGAGGCCTGGTCACAGACCGGGCCGCTGGGGCGTTGACCCCCGAAACTCTCTCTAGGTAAACTCCAGGTATGGAGAGGGAGCATGGACACGGGGATCGTCCAACAGTTACAAAAAACAACAGACATAGCTCCACTCCACAAAGGGGGCAGCAAAGCAACAGCAAAGAACTACAGGCCGATAGCACTAACATCTCATATAAAAATCTTTGAAAGGGTCCTAAGAAACAAGATCGCCACCCATCTAGATACCCATAAATTACACAACCCAGGGCAACATGGGTTTAGAGCAGGTCGCTTCTGTCTGTCTCAATTACTGGATCACTATGACAAGGTCCTAGATGCACTAGAAGACAAAAAGAATGCAGATGTAATATATACAGACTTTGCAAAAACCTTCGACAAGTGTGACCATGACCTAATAGCGCACAAAATGTGTGCTAAAGGAATACCAGGAAAAGTTGGTCGATGGATCTATAATTTCCTCACAAACAGAACACAAAGAGCAGTAGTCAACAGAGTAAAGTCTGAGGCGGCTATGGTGAAAAGCTCTGTTCCACAAGGCACAGTACTCGCTCCCATCTTGTTTCTCATCCTCATATCTGACATAGACAAAGATGTTAGCCACAGCACCATGTCTTCCTTTGCTGATGGCAAGCGAATCTGCGTAACAGTGTCCTCCATTGCAGACACTGCACGGCTCCAGGCGGACATCAGCCAAATCTTTCAATGGGCTGCAGAAAACAATATGAAGTTCAACGATGAGAAATTTCAATTACTCAGATATGGTACACATGAGGAAATTAACACTTCATCAGAGTACAAAACAAATTCCTTCCACGAAATAGAGTGATAAACCAACGTCTAAGACCTGGGAGTTATCAAGTCAGAGGATCTCACCTTCAAGAACCATAGCATTGTATAAATTGCATCTGCTAGAAAAATGACAGAATGGATAATGAGAACCTTCAAAAACTAGGGATGCCAAGCCCATGATGACACTCTTCAGGTCGCTTGTTCTATCTAGGTTGGAATATTGCTGCACACTAACAGCACCTTTCAAGGCAGGCAAAATTGGTGACCTAGAAAATCTACAGAGAACCTTCACAGCGCACATAACGGAGATAAAACACCTCAATTACTGGGAGCGCTTGAAGTTCCTGAACCTGTACTCCCTGGAATGCAGGCGGGAGAGACACATGATTATATACCATACCCCCGGCCGGGATTGAACCCGCGGTCATAGAGTCTCAAAACTCCAGCCCGTTGCGTTAGCCACTAGACCAGCTAGCCGTCATGTTGACGGCAGTGAAGGGACTTGAGCTAGAGTTCGTCACGGCCACGCTAGCTGGAGATTCGTCTGTAAAAACTTGCATTTGTGGTCACAGAGGTGCCTGTGCTAACTTTCCTATGGTGTAGAAATATACCTAGTTGGATGAATCTTATTGTGGCTAGCTGGTCTAGTGGCTAATGCGACGGGCTTGAGTTTTGAGACTCTATGACCGCGGGTTCAATCCCGGCCGGGGGTATGGTTTATTTGCAATCGTGTCATTACGATTTCTTGAGTCATGATTATATACACCTGGAAAATCCTAGAGGGACTAGTACCGAACTTGCAAGCAAAAGACTTGGCAGACGATGCAACATCCCCCCAATGAAAAGCAGGGGCGTCACTAGCACGTTAAGAGACAATACAATAAGTGTCAGGGGCCCGAGACTGTTCAACTACCTCCCAGCATACATAAGTGGGATTACCAATAGACTCCTGGCTGTCTTCAAGCAGATACTAATGCCGGAAAAAAGTCACTCCCTGTGGAAATTTATTTGGTCCAAATAGTTCCACAGCTCAGATCCAGCATGGCCGTCGGGTCGGCTGAGCCGGGCGGCCCTTAAACCCTCCCAAACAAGGCATTCTCTGGTTGGCGGTTGTTGGTAAGCTTATTTAATTTATAGATTTACTCTTCAGGGAAGGAGTAGGTAGTTTTACTGGTAGTACACTAATATTAGGTTTACTAAGGCATCTGTAGATAATGATAAAGTAGACCTAAGACCTTAACATAGGTAGTAATAGGCCGATAATGTAGGCAAACACTAGGATAAGTTAGCTAGGGAGAACTGGCAGCCCTAGTTTGAACGAAGAGACGAGGGTCTGGAAGGGAGACCAGCTCGCTCTTCTTACGACAGACACCAACTGGACAAGACGTGCCGTGATCAGCAGACGGCGCCCCCACGTGTCTTCACATCTGAGACCTGGGGAAATCTGGTAGAGGCACCTCGATGTACCGTAGATGACCTCCTCCATCAGCCCATACAGTAAGACAAGATCTTCACTTTTTTCCCGTGGGTTCTGGCCAGTGTCTTGGGAGATTGTGAGTGAGTTTTAACTGTGGGCCCGGCGTGCGACAGAGAGAGCATGCCCAGTAAGTACCAGTGTCTCAGAGCCGTCTGAAGCTAGTGTCTGAGTCTGCATAGTTATACTAGGGGATACATACCCTCTTGGATATAGGAATTTCTGAGGTGCAGGCAGGACACTAATTACGATTGAATATTGCAGGAATTAATGCTCCCGGTTGCACGTGGTTTCTGAGGGGAAGTCCAAAGGGGCTAAAGCTAGGCTTAGGAAGTTGAAGATCAGGATATATGCTGCAACACCAAGTAAGTTAGTCCTTTATACGTGCATGCAGGCGAGATTTCTTGCAATACCAATCATTTGTGAAAATCTGTCCTATAAGCCACTTGTGAGGCTGAGGTACCCACCTCAGAGCTCGGTGTCAACAGAGTTTGCCAGGGTAGGCGACTCACTTGGAGGCAGTCCACACAAATTTTCACAAAAGTGGTCCTTCGAAAACCGTGATGTGGAATAGCTAGGTTAAGCTATCATAGCTAGGCCACAGTTAGGATCCAGTTTTACAGAGTTAGGTTAAGCTATCATAGCTAGGCCACAGTTAGGAATCAGTTTAAAAAAGTTAGGTTAAGCTATCATAGCTAGGCCACAGTTAGGAACCAGTTTTACAAAGTTAGGTTAGGTTAGCACACCTAGGTCAAAGTTACACAGAGGCTAGGCCAAGCTGACTATACACAGAAGTTGTTATTTGCAGTAATTTACAGGCAGGCCAGGTAGGCTAGAGAAGCTTGTGAATTTAATTATTTACAGTGATTACAAGTAATCCAGAGTAGGAGACTTGTGTGTTGATTACTTACAGTGGATTTGCAAGGTAGCCACAGTTAGCCTAGGCTTGTACAAATTTTACAAAGGTTATAGTAGCTAGGACAGATTTAACCTAGTTATTATTTACAGGGAGTTATAAAGCCAGGTTTAAGTTATAGCACACTAGCTAGGTTAGGTTAGGTGGTGGCTAAAGCTCCCGCTTCACACACGGAGGGCCCGGGTTCGATTCCCGGCGGGTGGAAATTCCGACACGTTTCCTTACACCTATTGTCCTGTTCACCTAGCAGCAAATAGGTACCTGTGTGTTAGTCGACTGGTGTGGGTCGCATCCTGGGGGACAAGATTAAGGACCCCAATGGAAATAAGTTAGACAGTCCTCGATGACGCACTGACTTTCTTGGGTTATCCTGGGTGGCTAACCCTCCGGGGTTAAAAATCCGAACGAAATCTTATCTTATCTTATCTTACCTTATCCAACCATCCACGCTAGACAGAGTAAGCTGGGCACAGGCCAAGCTGGTTACATACATTATTTATTTACTGTTTCACAAGTTGAATTGTTGAATTTGCTTGTGTTAACCAAGTGATTTTAATTTGTATACTGCACCCTTTTATTGTGTGATTTTCATCGTCTTTGATTCATGTTAACGTGGGATTTGTGAATTATACCTGAGACTAGGTTAAGTCCTGTAATTATTTGCTGGCATTGTACAGTTAAGTGCTAGATTAAGCTTTCACATCGATACACATTTTTGTTTGGGATTTGAGAGCTAACAGTGTACATTTTTGATTCATAGTAGAGTCAATATAACAAATGGAATTGTTACGCTTGTTGAGAAGCCTTAAGACTCGTTCATTCTTGCCTAACACCGTGACGTGCTGTGGGGTGGACTGGGTAAAGTACAATTAGTGTCACACTCCTCATTAAACTTGGACAATGGCAGATGGGGGTTCAGGAGAGTCTGGTTCAGTGTTAACAAAATTAAAACGATCAGTAGCAGCATACAAAGGGCATCTGAACAGAATGCGTAACAGGTGCAAGGCTACTTGCCAATGCAGTAATGTAGACTGCGATGATTTGCAAGACTGCTTGAAGAGTTTGGGGGAAAAATGGGAAGCCTATGAACGAGCATTCTCAGCATATGAGCAACAGGCTATTGAGGATGAGGAATCCCAGGGAAGTCTTCAGCAGGCTATGGACGAATTCGATAAGGATGATGTAGATTGTCATCAGGAAATGAATATGTACAAAGATAAGTTAAGTACATTAAAGGCTAGTATTCCAAGGGTGGGGTTGAACACCGCAGGTACCCCAAACAACCACACACCTGTCAATATGTTGCCCAAGTTGCCCCAGTTGAATTTGCCAACGTTCGACGGAACCTTAACAGAGTACATTGCTTTCTGGGATCAGTTTAGAGCCCAGATAGATGACAGAAACGATTTGTCAGATGCCGTCAAGTTGCAGTATTTGCGGTCGCAGCTCAAGGGTAAAGCCTTAGACCTGGTCCGGCACTACCAGATTACTGACACTAATTACCAACATGCCAAAGACCAATTAGAAGACATGTTTGGCAACACTGAGGAGATAAAGGTAGCTATACTTTATCGGTTGTTGGATCTAGAGGCTTGCCGACATGACCGTCAAAGCCTATAGAAGTTCCGTATTGAGATTATGAGCTTGACAAACAGTTTCAGAGATTTGCATGATGAGAATGATTCAGAATGGGTCCTTACCCAGGTGATTCAGAGGAAACTGGCTAGCACGACAGTGCATGAGTTACACTTAAAATATCGGATGAATAGGTTCACGATAAAACAAATTTTTGAAGGGTTAGGGGATCTCATATCTCACCTGAGCGTAGGTCAGGGGGAGAAATTACCTACCAAGGAGAAGTCGGACAACTTCCCCAGACATTCGAGAAATAGACCTAAACCACCTCCTACTAAGGTAGGCACGTATTATGCCCAGGGCGAGTCCTCCACCCACAGGGCCAAGGGAGAAGCCACTAAAGCGGCCAGTATGAGACAGTGCGTGTTTTGTGACGAAGAACACGCTAGTTCAGGGTGTTCAAGCTTCACCACCTATAACCAAAGGGTTCAACGACTAAGGGAGTTGAGACTTTGTTTCAAGTGTTGTGGAGAACATTTTGCCAGGGACTGTAACACCCAGCTCAGGGAGTGTCGGGGCTGCTGGAAGGGAAAGCACCACAGTGCACTGTGTCCTAATGATGCCGGATTAGCACAAGTTAAGGAGAGCAAACCGCAAGAAAGGGCGGAGAGCAAGAACAAGTCGGAAGTAGCGATGAGTGTGGTGAGTACGGCACCGAGAATTTGTTCTGGTGAGCAGTTTCAAGGCTCGGTGGCCTTGCCCACCATAATGGCGGTGGTCGCGAACGGGAAGAAGTCTGAAACGACCCGTTTGTTCTTCGACAGTGGGGCACAGAGATCCTTCATAGTGGAGAGTCTAGCAACTAGGTTGAAGCTGGAGACAGTTGGTAAAGTTGACATGAAGGTGGAAGGGTTTGGTGGGGAAGTCCCACGCAGGTCTTATCCAGTAGTCAATGTGACGGTCATGTTAGCGGGGGCATCGACGGGAAATTTCAGCCTTGATGGTGAAGAGGCTGCCCAAATCAAGATCGAGAACAACGTCCAGTATTGGGCCCCTACTTAAACAAGATGGGTCCTACACAGATGACAGCAAGGAAATGAGTGAGCTACTCAAGTCCCAATATGACTCAGTTTTTAGCAAGCCGCTAACCAGACTGAGAGTTGAAGATCAAAATGAATTTTTTATGAGAGAGCCACAAAATTTGATTAACACAAGCCTATCCGATGTTATCCTGACGCCAAATGACTTCGAACAGGCGATAAATGACATGCCCATGCACTCTGCCCCAGGGCCAGACTCATGGAACTCTGTGTTCATCAAGAACTGCAAGAAGCCCCTATCACGAGCCTTTTCCATCCTATGGAGAGGGAGCATGGACACGGGGGTCGTCCCTCAGTTACTAAAAACAACAGACATAGCCCCACTCCACAAAGGGGGCAGTAAAGCAACAGCAAAGAACTACAGACCAATAGCACTAACATCCCATATCATAAAAATCTTTGAAAGGGTCCTAAGAAGCAAGATCACCACCCATCTAGAAACCCATCAGTTACACAACCCAGGGCAACATGGGTTTAGAACAGGTCGCTCCTGTCTGTCTCAACTATTGGATCACTACGACAAGGTCCTAAATGCACTAGAAGACAAAAAGAATGCAGATGTAATATATACAGACTTTGCAAAAGCCTTCGACAAGTGTGACCATGGCGTAATAGCGCACAAAATGCGTGCTAAAGGAATAATAGGAAAAGTCGGTCGATGGATCTATAATTTCCTCACTAACAGAACACAGAGAGTAGTCGTCAACAGAGTAAAGTCCGAGGCAGCTATGGTGAAAAGCTCTGTTCCACAAGGCACAGTACTAGCTCCCATCTTGTTCCTCATCCTCATATCCGACATAGACAAGGATGTCAGCCACAGCACCGTGTCTTCCTTTGCAGATGACACCCGAATCTGCATGACAGTGTCTTCCATTGCAGACACTGCAAGGCTCCAGGCGGACATCAACCAAATCTTTCAGTGGGCTGCGGAAAACAATATGAAGTTCAACGATGAGAAATTTCAATTACTCAGATATGGTAAACATGAGGAAATTAAATCTTCATCAGAGTACAAAACAAATTCTGGCCACAAAATAGAGCGAAACACCAACGTCAAAGACCTGGGAGTGATTATGTCAGAGGATCTCACCTTCAAGGACCATAACATTGTATCAATCGCATCTGCTAGAAAAATGACAGGATGGATAATGAGAACCTTCAAAACTAGGGAGGCCAAGCCCATGATGACACTCTTCAGGTCACTTGTTCTATCTAGGCTGGAATATTGCTGCACTCTAACAGCACCTTTCAAGGCAGGTGAAATTGCCAACCTAGAAAATGTACAGAGAACTTTCACGGCGCGCATAACGGAGATAAAACACCTCAATTACTGGGAGCGCTTGAGGTTTCTAAACCTGTATTCCCTGGAACGCAGGAGGGAGAGATACATGATTATATACACCTGGAAAATCCTAGAGGGACTAGTACCGAACTTGCACACGAAAATCACTCACTACGAAAGCAAAAGACTTGGCAGACGATGCACCATCCCCCCAATGAAAAGCAGGGGTGTCATTAGCACGTTAAGAGACCATACAATAAGTGTCAGGGGCCCGAGACTGTTCAACTGCCTCCCAGCACACATAAGGGGGATTACCAACAGACCCCTGGCAGTCTTCAAGCTGGCACTGGACAAGCACCTAAAGTCAGTTCCTGATCAGCCGGGCTGTGGCTCGTACGTTGGTTTGCGTGCAGCCAGCAGCAACAGCCTGGTTGATCAGGGGCTGATCCACCAGGAGGCCTGGTCACAGACCGGGCCGCGGGGGCGTTGACCCCCGAAACTCTCTCCAGGTAAACTCCAGGTAAACTAGGGGACTGGCTGCAGCAGTCAAACGTTTGAGGCAGTTGGGTGTGAAGCTAGCGGAACCAGACGTTGCTACAGACAATGTTAGTAATGTAGGCATCTTGGTAGGAGGGGATTACCTAGACGAGTTCGTGTCTACGAGAAGGGTTATCAAGGAGGGTGTGGGCCTGTACAGGACTCCAGCGGGGTACATCGTAGGAGGCAGAGTACCAGCTCACTTCCCTGCGACCCCGGGAAAGGAGGGCTCTGGTATTACAGCGACTGAGGCTGTACTGGTGATGCGGATTGGTGTGCACGAAGGTCTGTCAGAGGCGCAAGTTGGCATATCCGACAGTGAGCCGGTCCATAAACTATGGGACCTGGATGTAGTAGGGATTAAAGGTGACCAGCCACCCCCCGAACACGAAGAGACGTATCGAGATTACTTGAACCATGTGCAGTTCAGGGACGGACAGTATTGGGTGCGACTCCCATGGAAACCGGGCCACCCAACGCTGCCCACTAATTTCAAGAGGGCACGTGGTCAGTTGAATTCATTGGTGAACAGCCTGACCAAGAAGGGTCTGGTGGGGAAATATGATGATATTATTAAGGAACAGCTGGCCCTTGGGTTCATTGAGAAAGTGCCCAATGCCAGCCCTGGGGAAAACACCCATTATCTTCCACACATGGCAGTCACCAAGGAGTCGGTAACCACTCCCATCAGAGTAGTCTTCAACTGCAGCTCACAGGCGAGTCCCCGAGAGCCATCGTTGAACGACTGTCTGCTCACAGGGCCCTCCCTGACGCAGAAATTAGCAGATGTGTTGTTGAGATTCAGGACAGAACAGTATGCCTATGCGGCAGACATTAGCAAAGCCTTCCTACGTATTGGGTTGCAGCCACAGGACAGGGACTACACAAGGTTCTTGTGGTTGGCTAACAGGGAGGTGCCCAAGCAAGGGTATGATACCTATAGATTCAGGGCAGTGTTGTTTGGTGCCACTAGTTCACCATTCCTATTACAGGCTACCATAGACTACCACCTTGTGAACTGTAACAGCCCGCTTAAAGAATTACTGAAGACCCTATTTTATGTAGACAACATGCAAGGTACCACCTCAGATGAAAGGCTGTTGATGGACATTTACCGAGAGTCTAATCAGGAGATGCTCTCGGCTAACATGCCATTGAGAGAATGGGTGACAAACAATCCAACGTTGCGGGGCACAGTGGAACGTGACTATGCTGGCTACTCAGTGCCTGAGGTAACATTGGTGTTGGGACTGGAGTGGGAAATCAAGGAAGACAGACTTAGGCTAAAGAGGAAGCCTGATGGGGAAGGGAAGCTGACCAGGAGGTCTTTGCTGAGCAAAGTGCAGACTGCCTTCGATCCTTTGGGTTTGTTGACACCCATCACCATTCGAGGGAGGATGCTAGTGCAACAGACCTGGGAGCTGAACCTAGGTTGGGACGACCCACTGCCAGAAACAGTCTGCCAGGAGTGGGATCTGGTTAACAAAGACCTAGCGGAATTGCACGAGTTCACATTCCCCAGGTCCATCGGGTGCACCGGGCGGGATTATGACTTGCACGTCTTCTGTGATGCCTCCTCCAGGGCCTATGGGGCAGTAGCGTATTTGGTGGCTGGGGACCAAGTCAATCTGGTCACCAGTCATGCGCGGGTGACACCCCTGAAGGATTGCTCGATCCCAAAGCTAGAGCTCACGGCGATGTTGCTGGGAGCAAGACTGGGTAAGTACGTAGAGGAGGTGTTGAGTAATCTGAGGGTGACACACACCTATGTATGGACAGACTCGGAGGTGGCCTTACAGTGGGTCCAGAATGACAGGTCTAAGCTCCCCTATGTCAGGAATCGGGTAAAGGAGATACGGGAACTACAGTCAACGTCAACAATTCTGTATGTGCCTACAGATCAAAACCCATCTGACCTGATAAGCCGAGGGGTGACACACAGAAAGCTGAGTAAAAGCGAGATTTGGTTCAAAGGCCCAGACTGGTTACCGGCAAGGGATTGCTGGCCGGAGCAGAAATTCGTGGAGACAACCAGCAGCATAGTACATTTTGCGGGGGAACACGACACTGAATTATTTGACCCCAGGCGCTACTCCTCGTGGAGAAAACTTATAGGAGTCACGGAAATGGTATTTCGATTTGTGAGGAAGCTGTATGACAAGGTAAACCAAGGTCGACAGTTGTCTCTTGTGGGTCCCAGAGAATATTGGATAAGGCAGTACCAAAGGGAGAGGTTTCCAGGAGTGCTGGAAGTACTTGTGACCCGGCAGCAGGTTATGGCGTCAGGCTGCGTGTCCAACGACGATGACTCAGGGAACAGCAAATTGGTTCACTCATTGGGATTGTTCCTAGATCATGCAGGGCTAATAAGATGCAGGGGAAGAATACAAAACTCTGGGCTCAGCTATGGGGCCAAACATCCCGTGCTGCTGGGAAAGGAGGGATGGGCAATAGAGCTATTGATACAAGATGCCCATCAGAGGACCTTACATGGGGGGTTTGGAGATACCCTCACCTGCCTACGTCAGAATTACTGGGTACTGAAGGGTCGAGCTGCCGTCAAAAGGGTGCTAAAGAGTTGCACGGTCTGCCGGCGGTACGATGGGAGGACCCTACCATACCCAGGTCCACCACCGCTGCCTCAGGAGCGGGTACATAGTGACAGGCCCTTTGAGACGGTAGGAATAGACTATACTGGGGCTATCACATTGAAGAACCCAGGAGACGATAGGGTGGGGCCTCAGAAAGCATATATCTGCCTGTTTACTTGTGCCACTACTCGAGCGGTGCATTTGGAGTTGGCAGAAGATATGACAACAGAGACTTTTGTGAAGTTGTTCAGGAGGTTTACTGCCAGATTCTCGTGCCCGCGATTGATTATCTCGGACAATGGCACAATCTTTAGGGCGGCCGATAACGTTTTCAGGAATCTTAGGGACAACGGAGAAGTACGAGAACACCTGAAGAGAATAGAGTGCGAGTGGAGGTTCATAGCTCCCAGGGCGCCCTGGCAAGGGGGATTCTATGAACGCATGGTGGGCACAGTCAAAAGGTGCATTCGGAAGGTCTTGCACGGCAGGAGGGTGAGCTGTGATGAACTGAGGACAGTGTTAGTTGAGATAGAGGCAAGAGTTAATAACAGGCCTCTGACCTACGTACAAAATGGGATTGACGAGCAAGAAGCTCTCACCCCCAATCACATGCTGTTTGGAAGAAGGATTGAGCCCTTCCCTGCAATTTTGAGTCAGTCTTCCAAGGAGCTGGATTATTATGGACCAGATGGTCCCGCCATCAATGAAGAACTGCACAGGAGTCACAACAGACTGGTGGCCTGGTGGCTAAAGCTCCCGCTTCACACACGGAGGGCCCGGGTTCGATTCCCGGCGGGTGGAAACATTTCGACACGTTTCCTTACACCTGTTGTCCTGTTCACCTAGCAGCAAATAGGGACCTGGGTGTTAGTCGACTGGTGTGGGTCGCATCCTGGGGGACAAGATTAAGGACCCCAATGGAAATAAGTTAGACAGTCCTCGATGACGCACTGACTTTCTTGGGTTATCCTGGGTGGCTAATCCTCCGGGGTTAAAAATCCGAATGAAATCTTATCTTATCTTATCTTATCTTAACATCCTGGACAAATGGAACCAAGTGTGGCGCAGGGATTACTTGACAACCTTGCGGGAACATTTCTATGGTGCCAACCCCGAGGCAAATAAGATGATGCTAAGTGAAGGGGACCTGGTGCTAGTAGAATCCGAGGCGCCCAGGGCATACTAGCCTCTTGGCCTGGTAGTGTCAACCCACCCAGACAAGGCTGGGCAGTTGAGAATGGTGAAAGTGAGAATGAACGGTGTCGAGACTATAAGACCCATCAACAGGCTTTTACCTCTCGAGGTCCACACGGTGGGACCGGGACATGAGAAATTAGACCAGAGGTTGAGCGAGCTGAGCGGCTGGACGACCCGTTGAACGGCGCTCAAGTCCAGGGCCCACTGGGGGGGCCTGCGGGAGGCAGACTTGATCTAGACTTAGCGCCTACCTTCGCCGGCGGGAGGATGTGGAAATTTATTTGGTCCAAATAGTTCCACAGCTCAGATCCAGCATGGCCGTCGGGTCGGCTGAGCCGGGCAGCCCTTAAACCCTCCCAAACAAGGCATTCTCTGGTTGGCAGTTGTTGGTAAGCTTATTTAATTTATAGATTTACTCTTCAGGGAAGGAGTAGGTAGTTTTACTGGTAGTACACTAATATTAGGTTTACTAAGGCATCTGTAGATAATGATAAAGTAGACCTAAGACCTTAACATAGGTAGTAATAGGCCGATAATGTAGGCAAACACTAGGATAAGTTAGCTAGGGAGAACTGGCAGCCCTAGTTTGAACAAAGAGATGAGGGTCTGGAAGGGAGACCAGCTCGCTCTTCTTACGACAGACACCAACTGGGCAAGACGTGCCGTGATCAGCAGACGGCGCCCCCACGTGTCTTCACATCTGAGACCTGGGGAAATCTGGTAGAGGCACCTCGATGTACCGTAGATGACCTCCTCCATCAGCCCATACAGTAAGACAAGATCTTCACTTTTTTCCCGTGGGTTCTGGCCAGTGTCTTGGGAGATCGTGAGTGAGTTTTAACTGTGGGCCCAGCGTGCGACAGAGAGAGCATGCCCAGTAAGTACCAGTGTCTCAGAGCCGTCTGAAGCTAGTGTCTGAGTCTGCATAGTTATACTAGGGGATACATACCCTCTTGGATATAGGAATTTCTGAGGTGCAGGCAGGACACTAATTACGATTGAATATTGCAGGAATTAATGCTCCCGGTTGCACGTGGTTTCTGAGGGGAAGTCCAAAGGGGCTAAAGCTAGGCTTAGATAAGATAAGAGATAAGATTTCGTTCGGATTTTTAACCCCGGAGGATTAGCCACCCAGGATAACCCAAGAAAGTCAGTGCGTCATCGAGGACTGTCTAACTTATTTCCATTGGGGTCCTTAATCTTGTCCCCCAGGATGCGACCCACACCAGTCGACTAACACCCAGGTACCTATATGCTGCTAGGTGAACAGGACAACAGGTGTAAGGAAACGTGTCGAAATGTTTCCACCCGCCGGGAATCGAACCCGGGCCCTCCGTGTGTGAAGCGGGAGCTTTAGCCACCAGGCCACCGGATCAGGATATATGCTGCAACACCAAGTAAGTTAGTCCTTTATATATGCATGCAGGCGAGATTTCTTGCAATACCAATCATTTGTGAAAATCTGTCCTATAAGCCACTTGTGAGGCTGAGGTACCCACCTCAGAGCTCGGTGTCAACAGAGTTTGCCAGGGTAGGCGACTCACTTGGAGGCAGTCCACACAAATTTTCACACTCCCAGTACCAATAATACCACCAGTCCGATGACATTCTTCTTTGCAAATATACAGGGTCTAAAGCCAGCAACAAACAACAAAATACCTTTCATCCGTGGACTGCTTGCTGAAGCAAATGCAATGTTCGCGGCTTTCACAGAGACCCACATAAAGGAACACTTGGACAACAAAATATGGATCCCAGGTTACAACCTATACAGATGCGACAGAGTGAACAGGCAAAAAGGAGGGGGGGGGGTGTGGAAATTTATTTGGTCCCTAAAGTTCCACAGGACAGACACGGCGAACCAAGGGATCCCAGCAAGTCTGTAATGGAACGGCTGAGCAGGGTAGCCCTTAAACCCACCCAAACAAAAAGTGTTCTCCCTGAGTTGGCGTGGTTGGTAAGCACTATTTAAGTTATAGATTTACCCTTCAGGGAAGGAGTAGGTAGTTTTACTGGTAGTACACTAATATTAGGATCATTGAGGCAACTGTAGATAATAATAATGTAGACCTAAGACCTTAACATAGGTAGTAATAGGCCGATAATGTAGGCAAACACTAGGTTAAGTTAGCTAGGGAGAACTGGCAGCCCTAGCCTGAAGAATGAGGCATGGGTCTGGAAGACACGAGCTCTCCCTTCTTAAGACAGCCACCAACTGGACAAGACATGCCGTGATCAGCAGACAGCACCCCCGTGTGTCTTCACATTCGAGACCTGGGGAAATCTGGTAGAGGCACCTCGATGTACCGTAGATGACCTCCGTCAGGCCCATACAGTAAGACAAGACCTCCACTTTATCTCGTAGATTTCTGGCCAGTGTCTGGGGAGACTGTGAGTGAGTTGATCTGTGGGCCTGTGTTGCAGCTGGCAGTGCATGCCCAGTAATTACCAGTGTCTCTCGTCAGTCTGGAAGCTAGTGTCCGTGTCTGCATAGTTATACTAGGGGATACACACCCTCTTGGATATAGGAATTTCTGAGGTGCAGGCAGGTCACTAATAACGATTGAATATTGCAGGAATTCAGGCTCCCGGTTGCACGTGGTTTCTGAGGGGAAGCCCAAAGGGGCTAAGGCTAAGCTTAGCGAAGTTGAAGATCAGGATATATGCTTCAACACCAAGTAAGATAAGATTTCGTTCGGATTTTTAACCCCGGAGGGTTAGCCACCCAGGATAACCCAAGAAAGTCAGTGCGTCATCGAGGACTGTCTAACTTATTTCCATTGGGGTCCTTAATCTTGTCCCCCAGGATGCGACCCACACCAGTCAACTAACACCCAGGTACCTATTTGCTGCTAGGTGAGCAGGACAACAGGTGTAAGGAAACGTGTCGAAATATTTCCACCCACCGGGAATCGAACCCGGGCCCTCCGTGTGTGAAGCGGAAGCTTTAGCCACCAGGCCACCGGGCCTGCAGGCAGGCGAGTTTCTTGCAACATCAATCATTTGTGAAAATCAGTCCTTTAAGCCACTTGTGAGGCTGAGGTACCCACCTCAGAGCTCGGTGTCAACAGAGTTTGCCAGGGTAGGCGACTCACTTGGAGGCAGTCCAGACAAATTTTCACAGGGGGGTTGGCCTGTACATCGCAGAGTCACTTGTTTGCACAGAACTGCGATGATAATCATGATAATCTCTACAGTGTCAGCGTGCCTCGTTGTGCTCCCGGTTTTTCTGGTGTTTTCACGGTCGCTCTTACGTGCTAGAACTTTAATTTGTGTCATCAATCCTATACGATACATCCCTCTAGCGCCTGGAACCAATCTTGGGCGGAAATCATTATATACTGAGTAAAAAAAAGGAGAATTGTGTGCACTACCTAACAGAGTTTACTGCCAGAGGGGAATCATAGGCCTGTCCCGTGTGGAAAAATAATAATAATTGAACTTTGTGTCAGAGGAAAGAAAGTCTCCCTGAAAGCATTGAGTATACATAGTGTATAGTGTATACTACAGTGGCTCCCTAGTATATTGATGATAAAGGCTAAAGTGTCATTTGAAAACAGGTGAATTTGTAAATGAAGTGATAAGCCTATAGAGGCAGGTGCCAGAAGTCGCCAGAAACTTACCACAGGTCAGCTGTTTTTAATAATCTTCCTGGCCTGCTAGTGTACTCGCATATAATCTAGTGATACCAGTGAATAGCAGAATACAGTGTTGTAGTAGCAACTAACCAGTATTATAATGGTACTTAGTGGAGTGGAGTGACTTTCATTAGTTTCTTTTTCTTGAAATACCAGACGTTACTGTGAATTTCATATAACCTGTAGTTACCAGCGGTCGCAATATACACAACGAGAAGCAATTATTACTACAGAAAAAGCGCCCTTCCTCCAAAATTTGCACCAGTCAACTATAGTGATAATATAGCATTTATTGTGGTGGAGACGGAAAAAAAAAAAAAAAAAAAAAAAAAAAAAAAAAAACAAAAAAAAAATAGAGAAGCTAGATACAGCGATTGATAAACAAGGGTGGAGGCTCGACCGTTCGTCATTGTAGGAGTGCCAGCAGTCACCGGCTCTTCAACACGCAAGTTATACTTTTGTATCAATCAAATCACATATTACTCGGGTAGATAATTTCCAGTAGATCCTTCATGTGTTAGCTCAAATCACCGACCAGTATGGTTTAAATAAGTGACCCACTGATCAGATCAGATAGACTGGTCCGAACCCTTGACTGGTCCGAACCATTGACTGGTCCGAACCCTTGACTGGTCCGAACCCTGGACTGGTTTCAAACGGTTTCGTTGTGCACCACCTAGAGAGGTTATTAATAGAATATTCAAGAGGTTGCTAGTAGAATTGCAGTAAATCAACCATTCAAATCATTATGAAGCTGTGTGTAGTCTGTGGTCAGTCAAACAAACGGGCTTCCACATGCATAAATTGTCATTTCTGTGGAAATTGGTGTCACGCCCCTTGTGCAGATATCCAAGAACTAGCTACAAGCAGTATTAAAACAGGGAAGTGTTTTTGGGTATGCCCAAATGAGATAAATCTGTGGACTAAAATCACAAGGGTATTAAAAGAGGTCAACATCAAAGCTGCTTTCATAGAAAACCTGGAAGCTTTCTACAACAGATGGGAACATAAAAAGTCCGGGCCGAATGGTACTGCCCTTGATACTGGCCATGTAGTCAGAAACTGTAAGGCTGGAGGTGATGTCCTGGTAGTCAGTAAATGGGGGGCTGATAGTGCTGTCCTGGGAGACAGTAATGGGGAAGCTGGAGGTGCTGTCCTGGGAGACAGTAATGGTGAAGCTGGAGGTGCTGTCCTGGGAGACAGTAATGGTGAAGCTGGAGATGCTGTCCTGGGAGACAGTAATGGGGAAGCTGGAGATGCTGTCCTGGGAGACAGTAATGGTGAAGCTGGAGATTTTGTCCAGGTAGTCGGGAATTATACACAGGAAGGAATACATATAAATGACCCCATAGGGGACAGGAGCCATAGTAGGGAAACAAGTGTAGTCAAAGATAAGATAAAACCAATATTGCAAACTAGAAATACCGCAGGAAATAGCAAACAAGAGGACTCCACTAGCAATAGTGAGGATATATTACCAAAAACAAATGGTGGGAGCTCCATTGTTGGTGCTAGGGAGGATAGAAGTAAGACAGGGAAACATGCACCAACAGGGAATACAGTCACAGAAACCCAAGGCAAACGGAAACCAAGCCTGTGCACATACTATGCACTCGGTATCTGCTGGCATGGGAAATCTGGAAAAACAGATGGGACGTGCAACTATGACCACCCTAGGAAATGCCATGCCCATATGACAACAGGAAAATGCAAACTCCCTTCCTGTAAGCTTTTTCACCCTGAACTGTGTACCTCTTCAGTACAGGAAAGACTGTGCTATAACTTAAATTGCCAGGCATACCATCTAAAGGGGACAAAAAGATACAAAACATCCAGGCCATGGGAAAACCTGGGTAGCCACAGCCACTCAAGAGGGAGAGGTTTTTTAGTGCCAGGAAGGAAAAAAAACTGGCAGGAAATGGCAGAAATCGTACACCAAATCCAGTCATTCCTGGAGTGGAACCACAGTCGATGGCCTCCACTCCAAACCAACAGATACAGATACTAATGCCGGAAAAAAAATCCCCCCCCAGTACCAACAATACCACCAGTCCGATAACATTCTTCTTTGCAAATATACAGGGTCTAAAGCCAGCAACAAACAACAAAATACCTTTCATCCGTGGACTGCTTGCAGAGGCAAAGGCAATGTTCGCGGCTTTCACTGAGACCCACATAAAGGATCACTTGGACAACGAAATATGGATCCCAGGTTACAACCTATACAGATGTGACAGAGTGAACAGGCAAAAGGGGGGGGTTGGCCTGTACATTGCAGAGTCACTTGTTTGCACAGAACTGCTAAATGCCTCAAATGATGTAGTGGAAGTTTTAGCAGTAAAGGTCGAGAACCAAAACCTAGTCATTGTGATAGTCTACAAGCCTCCGGATGCAACATCCCAGCAATTCCAGGAACAGCTGTTAAAAATTGACCACTGTCTGGAAAACCTTCCAGCTCCTGCACCCAACATCTTGCTCCTGGGGGATTTCAACTTAAGGCACCTAAAATGGAGGAATATAGCAAATAATATTGTTGCAGTAATAACACCAGGAGGCAGCTCTGATGAAAACTCACACTCACGCGAGCTTTTAAATCTCTGCACAAAATTCAATTTAAACCAGCAAATAATAGAGCCTACTAGACTGGAGAATACACTAGACCTCATCTTCACTAACAATGATGATCTGATAAGAAATATCACCATATCAAAAACAATATACTCAGATCACAACATAATTGAGGTTCAGTCATGTATGCGCGGAGCCCCAGACCGACATAATGAGATTAGTCACGAGGGAGCATTCACCAAATTCAACTTCAATAACAAAAACATAAAGTGGGACCAAGTAAACCATGTCCTAACCGATATAAGCTGGGAAGATATACTAAGCAACACAGACCCCAACTTATGCCTAGAACAGATTAACTCGGTGGCACTCGATGTATGCACAAGGCTTATTCCTCTAAGAAAAAGGAGGAGTAGATGTAAAACAGAAAGAGACAGGCGCTCCCTTTACAGGCGACGGAAAAGAATAACAGAGCGGCTAAAAGAGGTCAATATATCTGAAATGCGTAGGGAGACACTGGTCAGAGAAATAGCAAGCATCGAACTTAAGCTAAAAGAATCCTTTAGGAGTCAGGAATCGCGGGAAGAACTAAAAGCCATAAATGAAATCGAAAGAAACCCAAAGTATTTCTTCTCCTATGCCAAATCAAAATCGAGAACAACGTCCAGTATTGGGCCCCTACTTAAACAAGATGGGTCCTACACAGATGACAGCAAGGAAATGAGTGAGCTACTCAAGTCCCAATATGACTCAGTTTTTAGCAAGCCGCTAACCAGACTGAGAGTCGAAGATCAAAATGAATTTTTTATGAGAGAGCCACAAAATTTGATTAACACAAGCCTATCCGATGTTATCCTGACGCCAAATGACTTCGAACAGGCGATAAATGACATGCCCATGCACTCTGCCCCAGGGCCAGACTCATGGAACTCTGTGTTCATCAAGAACTGCAAGAAGCCCCTATCACGAGCCTTTTCCATCCTATGGAGAGGGAGCATGGACACGGGGGTCGTCCCACAGTTACTAAAAACAACAGACATAGCCCCACTCCACAAAGGGGGCAGTAAAGCAACAGCAAAGAACTACAGACCAATAGCACTAACATCCCATATCATAAAAATCTTTGAAAGGGTCCTAAGAAGCAAGATCACCACGCATCTAGAAACCCATCAGTTACACAACCCAGGGCAACATGGGTTTAGAACAGGTCGCTCCTGTCTGTCTCAACTATTGGACCACTACGACAAGGTCCTAAATGCACTAGAAGACAAAAAGAATGCAGATGTAATATATACAGACTTTGCAAAAGCCTTCGACAAGTGTGACCATGGCGTAATAGCGCACAAAATGCGTGCTAAAGGAATAACAGGAAAAGTAGGTCGATGGATCTATAATTTCCTCACTAACAGAACACAGAGAGTGGTCGTCAACAGAGTAAAGTCCGAGGCAGCTACGGTGAAAAGCTCTGTTCCACAAGGCACAGTACTCGCTCCCATCTTGTTCCTCATCCTTATATCCGACATAGACAAGGATGTCAGCCACAGCACCGTGTCTTCCTTTGCAGATGACACCCGAATCTGCATGACAGTGTCTTCCATTGCAGACACTGCAAAGCTCCAGGCAGACATCAACCAAATCTTTCAGTGGGCTGCAGAAAACAATATGAAGTTCAACGATGAGAAATTTCAATTACTCAAATGGAGGAATATAGCAAATAATGTTGTTGCAGTGATAACACCAGGAGGCAGCTCTGACGAGAACTCACACACACGAGCTTTTAAATCTCTGCACAAAATACAATTTAAACCAGCAAATAATAGAGTCTACTAGACGAGACAATACAATAAGAGACAATACAATAAGTGTCAGGGGCCCGAGACTGTTCAACTGCCTCCCAGCATACATAAGGGGGATTACCAATAGACCCCTGGCAGTCTTCAAGCTGGCACTGGACAAGCACCTAAAGTCGGTACCTGACCAGCCGGGCTGTGGCTCGTACGTTGGTTTGCATGCAGCCAGCAGTAACAGCCTGGTTGATCAGGCTCTGATCCACCAGGAGGCCTGGTCACAGACCGGGCCGCGGGGGCGTTGAACCCCGGAACTCTCTCCAGGTAAACTCCAGGTAAACTGGACAAGCACCTAAAGTCAGTACCTGACCAGCCAGGCTTGAGTTTACCTGGAGAGAGTTCCGGCTGTGGCTCGTACATTGGATTGCGTGCAGCCTGCAGTAACAGCCTGGTTGATCAGGCTCTGATCCACCAGGAGGCCTGGTCACAGACTGGGCTGCGGGGGCGTTGACCCCCGGAACTCTCTCCAGGTAAACTCCAGGTAAACCAACTCCAAAGTTGAGCGACTGATTACCTCATTTTCTGTATATAGTTCTACTGTCTTCAAGTTATGTTCTGGAATTTGTATTGATAAAGCCACTGGATGGCGAAAAGTCTACAATAAAGATACCCAGATGTTGTAACTGTGTCTTAATTTCAGTATTTAAATTAGTTTTTATTGTCATTTATAGTGGAAAGTTTATGTTTTTTTTTCTTGCCCACTTAATCTGTGAGGACAGTCTCAATAGTGGCAACTAAATCATCATTAAATTGTTGTATGCCAATAGGCTTGTAATTCTTATATCATTGATCCAAGTGGTCAATAAAGTTGTCTCTGTGCTCTGGGTCGAAAATAAGTTTCCTGCTTCTGTATTTAGCTCCTTGATTACTGGAGATGTAATCAAGATTGACAGTTGTGAGTCTTGGGAAGTGATCAGATAGAAGATCATCAACTATGACAGAGTCATGCATCGTACATGATGTATTAAATCCAAGGCACAGATCTAGTATGCCACCATATATGTGAGTAGGCTCAGTAGTGCCCACAGTTCCAACATTATCATGCTCATTTAGGAATTTCACTTATTTAATTCTATTGGTGTTTGTTATAGACCCACCAATATTCTTATGTCTGGCATTAAAGTCTCCTAGAATAAGGGTAGGTTCACTATAGATGTGATCTGGTAAAGCATCAGGTCGATGCTGGTTCGTTGGGGCATAAAGATTAAAAATGTTTATGGAAAAATCACCTGCATATACTTTGACACCATGGAACTGCATGGTTACTCGGCTCTGCAGGTCAAAGAGTGAATGTGACAAGTTCTTTTCTGACATACATCACACAACAGTTGGTGGACCTTAAGTTACAAGCTGCATATCCAGTCAACTTTGGTGGAGGAGCTCCATCTTTCAGTCTATATTCCTGCAAATAGATGACATCCGTATTCTTGGTTGCACTAATATGATGTAAGTCAGGCAACTGCTTCCTGATGGCAGCAATGTTCCATGAAAAGACTTGTAGTCTATCCATTGAAGTGAGTTATTACAATCTCTATGCAACTATATTTGTGTATAACTGAATGAACTTACTGGGTTCCTTTTCCGAGCGCTGAAGGCCGGGGTCGATACGGTGTACGCTGTCAGTGGCTCTATGAACCCACAACAACAACAGTGAGGAGTCTGCTTTATCTCTCATATTGGTGGCTCCCCCCGCCCCTCCCCTGCGGGTTTATCACCGCTTGTCATACACCAAGCCGGATCATTCTGACGGATCATGATCCAACCAACAATATTTATCACCACTTACTTTGTAGCAAAATGTAAGTGATACATATGTTGCTTTATGATGCAGTGATACATATGTTGCTTTATGATGCAGTGATACATATGTTGCTTTATGATGCAGTGATACATATGTTGCTTTATGATGCAGTGATACATATGTTGCTTTATGATGCAGTGATACATATGTTGCTTTATGATGCAGTGATACATATGTTGCTTTATGATGCAGTGATACATATGTTGCTTTATGATGCAGTGATACATATGTTGCTTTATGATGCAGTGATACATATGTTGCTTTATGATGCAGTGATACATATGTTGCTTTATGATGCAGTGATACATATGTTGCTTTATGATGCAGTGATATGTTGCTTTATGATGCAGTGATACATATGTTGCTTTATGATGCAGTGATACATATGTTGCTTTATGATGCAGTGATACATATGTTGCTTTATGATGCAGTGATACATATGTTGCTTTATGATGCAGTGATTCATATGTTGCTTTATGATGCAGTGATACATATGTTGCTTTATGATGCAGTGATACGTATGTTGCTTTATGATGCAGTGATACATATGTTGCTTTATGATGCAGTGATACGTATGTTGCTTTATGATGCAGTGATACATATGTTGCTTTATGATGCAGTGATACATATGTTGCTTTATGATGCAGTGATACATATGTTGCTTTATGATGCAGTGATACATATGTTGCTTTATGATGCTGTGATACATATGTTGCTTTATGATGCAGTGATACATATGTTGCTTTATGATGCAGTGATACATATGTTGCTTTATGATGCAGTGATACATATGTTGCTTTATGATGCAGTGATACGTATGTTGCTTTATGATGCAGTGATACGTATGTTGCTTTATGATACAGTGATACGTATGTTGCTTTATGATGCAGTGATACGTATGTTGCTTTATGATGCAGTGATATGTATGTCGCTTTATGATGCAGGGATACGTATGTTGCTTTATGATGCAGTTATACATATATGGCTTTATGATACAGTGATACGTATGTTGCTTTATGATACAGCGATACGTATGTTGCTTTATGATGCAGTGATACATATGTTACTTTATGATACAGCGATACGTATGTTGCTTTATGATGCAGTGATACGTATGTTGCTTTATGATGCAGTGATACGTATGTTGCTTTATGATGCAGTGATACGTATGTTGCTTTATGATGCAGTGATACGTATGTTGCTTTATGATGCAGTGATACGTATGTTGCTTTATGATGCAGTGATACGTATGTTGCTTTGTGATGCAGTGATACATATATGGCTTTATGATACACTGACAGTGATACATGTAAGGAAATCTGATACATATGAGTGATACACAATACATATGTAGAAGTAATATATATGCAGGTATAATACATATATAGAGGTGATACATGTGATGGAATGTGATGCATTTGTGGAGTGATAATTATATGAGTGTAATACATATGTGGGAGTGTGATACTTATTTCGAAATGATACATATGAATGTCTGATACACATCCACATGCGTGAGTAATATACATGTATATGTAGGTGATACAGTGTGAAGGTGATACATGTGTCAGTGTACATGAGTAGTATTGATACATATACAGTTGTTCGTAATAGGCCCAACATACTAATTCACAAATGTCTGTGTGTGTGTAGCATGTTAGTTCACAGATACTATGTGTCCAACATACTAGTTCACAGATACTCTCTATGTGTCCAACATACTAGTTCACAGATGCTGTGTGTCCAGCATACTAGTTCACAGATACTATGTGTCCAACATACTAGTTCACAGATACTGTCTATGTGTCCAACATACTAGTTCACAGATACTGTCTATGTGTCCAACATACTAGTATGCACGCTTTTTCATACCAATAAGTCTTCCACCTGCCAATATTTTTTACCTCAGGGTAACTTTTTGGGTCTTCTTCCATCTGTTCATAAATCTGCAAAAAAATGTAGTCCAGCAGTGTTGACCCAGTGTATCATGGTTGACCACTGTGGTGATGACCATGTTCAACCTATTGTATCATGGTTAACTACTGTGGTGATGACCATGTTCAACCTATTGTATCATGGTTAACTACTGTGGTGATGACCATGTTCAGCCTATTGTATCATGGTTAACTACTGTGGTGATGACCATGTTTAACCTGTTGTATCATGGTTAACTACTGTGGTGATGACCATGTTCAACCTGTTGTATCATGGTTAACTACTGTGGTGATGACCATGTTCAACCTATTGTATCATGGTTAACTACTGTGGTGATGACCATGTTCAGCCTATTGTATCATGGTTAACTACTGTGGTGATGACCATGTTCAACCTATTGTATCATGGTTAACTACTGTGGTGATGACCATGTTCAGCCTATTGTATCATGGTTAACTACTGTGGTGATGACCATGTTCAGCCTATTGTATCATGGTTAACTACTGTGGTGATGACCATGTTCAACCTATTGTATCATGGTTAACTACTGTGGTGATGACCATGTTCAGCCTATTGTATCATGGTTAACTACTGTGGTGATGACCATGTTCAACCCAGTGTATCATGGTTAACTACTGTGGCAATGACCATGTTCAACCCATTGTATCATGGTTAACTACTGTAGTGATGACCATGTTCAACCCAATGTATCATGGTTAACCGCTGTGGTGATGACAATGTTCAACCTATTATATCATGGTTAACTACTGTGGTGATGACCATGTTCAACCCATTGTATCATGGTTAACTACTGTGGTGATGACCATGTTCAATCTATTGTATCATGGTTAACTACTGTGGTGATGACCATGTTCAACCTATTGTATCATGGTTAACTACTGTGGTGATGACCATGTTCAACCTATTGTATCATGGTTAACTACTGTGGTGATGACCATGTTCAACCTATTGTATCATGGTTAACTACTGTGGTGATGACCATGTTCAACCTATTGTATCATGGTTAACTACTGTGGTGATGACCATGTTCAACTTATTGTATCATGGTTAACTTCTGTGGTGATGACCATGTTCAACCTATTGTATCATTCAATTCAATTCAATTCAAAGTTTATTCTCTATAAGGATTACAATGCTGAGTTTACAGAATTTGGTTATTGTGTGGTTTACATGTAGTAAAATAATAATTACAGAGTGTACCACTAGAACACCTAGCATGGCTAGGCATTTCGGGCAGACTTATATTAAATCTTAAGTTTAAAATATTTCAAAATTATGAGGTAAGTTGGTATTATGGCTAAGTGACTAAATACTAGTTGTGAGTTTAGCAATGTGAATGCTTTTGTTTTGGCACTATACATAGTTTCAGTATTGGAGTATCACAGGCCAACTTATGACTAGTTAAGATTCATTATTTTGAGATTGAGATTGATATTTCTGTTTATGGTCAAATGGGTGAGTGAGTGTAAGTGTGAACCACCAGGTGGTATTCGTATTATTAGTTGACAGGGTGTATCAGGGAGATAAGATGTTTTCTGATGGTAGTTTTGAAGGTGATGAATGTGTCTGCAGTTTTGGAATTTTCAGGTATGGTGTTCCAGATTTTAGGGCCTTTGACATACATTGAATTTTTGTAAAGGTTTAGTCGGACACGGGGAATGTCATAGAGATGTTTGTGTCTGGTATTGTGCCTGTGGGTTCTGTCACAACTATCAAGAAAGCGTTTTAGGTCAAGGTTAATATTGGAATTTAAGGTCCTGTAGATGTAGATTGCACGGTAGTAAGTGTGGATGTACTGAACAGGGAGTAAGTTTAGATCTATGAAGAGCGGGGGGTTGTGTTGCCAGGGATGGGATTTAGTGATTATTCTTACTGTGGCTTTTTGTTGGGTTATTATTGGCTTTACGTGTGTTGCTGCAGTTGAACCCCAAGCACAGATAGCATAGGTGAGGTATGGATATATAAGTGAATGGTATAGTGTGAGAAGGGCAGTTTGCGGCACGTAGTATCGTATCTTGGAGAGGATCCCAACGGTTTTTTATACTTTTTTGGTTATGTGTTGGATATGAGTGCTGAAGTTCAGGTTGTTGTCAAGGTATAGGCCTAGGAATTTGCCCTCATTATGCCTGGCAATTAGAGTGTTGTCGATCTTAATGTTAATTTGTGCATCTCCTGCTCTGCTTCCAAACATAATGTAGTAGGTTTTGTCAACGTTAAGCGTAAGTTTATTGGCTGTCATCCAAGTCGATATTTTGATCAGCTCCTCATTAACGATGGTGTTGAGGGTGGCAAGATTAGGGTGAGAGATGACATAAGTCGTGTCGTCAGCAAAGAGAATGGGGTTCAGGTGTCGAGATACGTTTGGAAGATCATTGATGTATATGAGGAAGAGCAGGGGACCAAGGACACTTCCCTGTGGAACTCCAGTATTAAGTGGCTGTGTTGTTGATGCTGTGTCTTTAATGGTGACATACTGATACCTATTAGTAAGGTAAGATTTGAAATATGCAAGCGCATGGCCTCTTATACCATAATGGTCAAGTTTGTGGAGTAGGATGCTGTGGTCTACTGTGTCAAAAGCTTTTCTTAGGTCAATAAAAATTCCTAGTGGATATTCCTTATTTTCCAATGCTGTGTAAAGCAGATCTAGCATTTTTATGATTGCATCATTAGTGCTTTTATTTTTCCTGAATCCAAATTGGCAGGGGTTGAGTATGTTTTGTGACGTTATAAATGAATACAGTCTCCTGTGCATGAGTTTCTCAAAGATTTTGGATAGCAATGGTAAGTTTGATATTGGCCTATAGTTGTTTAAATCTGTAGGGTCAACACCTTTATGTATTGGTGTAACCCTTGCCGTCTTGAGTAATTTCGGGAAGGTGCTAGTTTCTAGTGACTTGTTAAAAAGTAATGAGATAATATGCGAGAGGACATGGGCCACTCTCTTCTACAATAATGGTGGGACATGAGACAGATTCCCTGAGTTATTTTTAAGTGACTTTATAATCTCAGTGACTTCTGTGGGCTCAGTTGAAGCAAGATAGAAGGAATTTGGGAAATTCCCATCTAGGTAGTCCCTGGCATGGGCATTGGTACATGGGATTTTATTGGCAAGATTAGAACCTATGGTTGAGAAGAAGTCGTTTATCTTGTTAGCTGTGTCAGTGGGTTGCAGTGGTGTTTCATTAGGTTTAGTTAGGAGAATATTCTTGTTTTTTTTCAGTTTGTGGGTCCCTAGAATCTGAGAGAGTGTTTTCCAGGTCTTTTTTATATCTCCTCTTGTGTCAGTGAATCTACTGGAGTAGTATAGTTGTTTGGCTTTCTTTATTACTTTGGTGAGGACTGATGAATAGTGTTTAAGAATATCTTTGTGTATTAAGCCCTGTCTATATTGCTTTTCATATTGGTGTTTCTTATCAATGGATTTCAGAATGGTGCTGGTTAGCCATGGGCAACCAAGCCGTTTGTTTGTGATCTGTTTCGTTTTTATAGGACAATGTTTGTTGTATAGTCTAAGTAGTTTGTTAAGAAAAATGTCTGTCCAGTCATCAATACCATTGGCCTTGGAGAATTCTGTAGGCCAGTCAACAGTCTCTAGGTCAGCTCTGAACTTCCTTATTGAGGCCTCATCATGGAGTCTAAATGAGACTGTGGTGATGACTGTGTTCGACATACTAATATACAATGAACCTGGAGCTGTTGTTCAACCACCAGCTTTCCTACCAGCAAACTTGGTGTGTAAGTGCCACAAACATGACTTATTTCATTTATTGCTATTTCATTATACTGACTGTGGAATTTAGCAAAAAATCACACTAAGCATATTTAACCCAGGATAACCCAGTAAAGTCAAACAGTGTTAATATTTTCCATGTTTTGAGAATACACTCTAAAATCATTGTAATATAATAAGTATTCCCTGTGCATATCCTTAAATGACCAAAATATAAAAAAAAGGTTATGGAGTGTGCACGCAGACAGACAAACACACACACACACACACACACACACACACACACACACACACACACACACACACACACACACACACACACACACACACACACACACACACACACACGTCACACAGTCATGGTACGTGAAGAGGTATCACAGTGGGCGCCTGTGACAAGCGGGGTCCCACAGGGGTCAGTTCTAGGGCCAGTGCTATTTTTGATATATGCGAACGACATGATGGAAGGAATAGACTCTGAAGTGTCCCTATTCGCAGATGATGTGAAGCTGATGAGAAGAATTAAATCGGATAAGGATGAGGCAGGACTGCAAAGAGACCTGGACAGGCTGGACATATGGTCCAGAAACTGGCTTCTCGAATTCAATCCTGCCAAATGCGAAGTCATGAAGATTGGGGAGGGGCAAAGAAGACAGCAGACAGAGTATAGGCTAGGTGGACAAAGACTACAGACCTCACTCAGGGAGAAAGACCTCGGGGTGACCATAACACCGAGCACATCACCGGAGGCACACATCAACCAAATAACTGCTGCAGCATACGGGCGCCTGGCAAACCTGAGAATAGTGTTCCGATACCTTAATAAGGAATCGTTCAAGACACTGTACACTGTATATGTTAGGCCCATACTGGAGTATGCAGCACCAGTCTGGAACCCACACCTGGTCAAGCACGTCAAGAAGTTAGAGAAAGTACAAAGGTTTGCAACAAGGCTAGTCCTAGAGCTCAGGGGAATGTCGTACGAGGAAAGGTTGAGGGAAATCGGACTGACGACACTGGAGGACAGAAGGGTCAGGGGAGACATGATAACGACATACAAGATACTGCGGGGAATAGACAAGGTGGACAGAGATAGGATGTTCCAGAGAGGGGACACAGGAACAAGGGGTCACAACTGGAAGCTGAAGACTCAGACAAGCCACAGGGATGTTAGGAAGTATTTCTTCAGTCATAGAGTCGTCAGGAAGTGGAATAGCCTAGCAAGTGAAGTAGTGGAGGCAGTAACCATACATAGTTTTAAGAAGAGGTATGATAAAGCTCAGGAAGCAGAGAGAGAGAGGACCTAGTAGCAATCAGTGAAGAGGCGGGGCCAGGAGATGAGTCTCGACCCCTGCAACCACAATTAGGTGAGTACAATTAGGTGAGTACACACACACACACACACACACACACCACATAGGAATTTCTGAGGGGCCAGGAGCTAAGACTCGACCCCTGCAACCTCAAATAGGTGAGCACACACACACACACACACACATACAAACACACACACACACACACACACACACACACACACACACACACACACACACACACACACACACACACACACAGGAGCTCGGACTCGACCCCCGCAACCTCAACTAGGTGAGTACACACACACACCAGTGAAGAGGCAGGGCCAGGAGCTAGGACTCGACCCCTGCAACCTCAACTAGGTGAGTACAACTAGGTGAGTACACACACACACACACACACACACACACACACACACACACACACACACACACACATATTGTAACCACAAACGAGTGGTTTTGATCAATAACAACACTGTGCTAGCCAAGGAATTGAACTCATGTTGTACTGGCCTGCCTCATGGTGAGCGAGAACCACATTACGCTTTAACCCACTGGACCATTGATGGTGGTAAAATACCTAGCTCTGCTGGCTGCGCCATTCTTGCAGGATTTGGTGGTCCTATGGTTCTCTCTCACCATGTGACAGGCCAATGCAACATGGGTTCGAATCCTTGTCTAGTGCAGTGTTGTTAGTGATCAATTCCATTCATTTGCGGTTTCAGTAATACTATATATATGCTGCTCGTGAGGCTAGTACACCAAACATTGACAAGAATGAAATTAGCTTTGAGGCTCCCACACCACCATATGTCCTCAGATGGCAGTAAAACCTCTAGCTAAGCTGGTTGTGCCATTCTTGTAGGATTTAGTGATCCTTTGGGTTAAAGTGTCAGGTGGTTCTTGCAAACCATGAGGTGGGCCAGTACAGCTTGGGTTCAAATCCTTGGCCAGTACAGTTTTGTTACTGATGCAGGTCCGCCATCACAAATCCGGCAATCAGTTATTCGGTTCCTTCAGTTATTCGGCACTAATTTTGGCTAGTATAATTTCAAATATCCAGGGTCGCCACACCAACCTGCTGGTACTGTTTGGTGGCGCTACTTGCTGCATAAGTCATTCCAGTTTCTTTTTCTCCATTTATTGTTTTAACCTGCTTTTAGCCCTAGCCATGGTTCCAATGAATAAAAGAAATGCTTCTCATTATGTAAAGCACCTACACATTATCCATTAAAGATAAGGTGGCTTTGAAGCCACTGTTGGTTGTCATGAGCTCAGTCTCATGAAGCAGGAGAATATGCTTTATTATTTCGCTAATATCAACACTACAGCTTATTTGCCTATCACAATTGATCTAATATGACATAAGAAACAGTATAAATAACATAAAACATGTTAAATACTCCAGAATGAATAATATTTGGCATAACACCGAGCAATTCGACAGTTATGAAGAAGATATGGTAAACAAATACCATTCTCCTATCCTTGTCTTGGGGGCTTATATTAGAGAAAACGGAGTATAGCACAGGGCTAACTATGATATACACTCGTACTCCACCATAAACATGAAACAAAAAAGTTATTTTCTCTCTATAGATTATCACACATAGCAGCATATGTGTAGAGAACTTAGGATAACCCCAAAAAAGTCAACATGGCTTATTTTTAGTACCTAGCTTGGATTACCATATATGATTTTTGGTAAATATTAGATTCCCAGCCAGGGTAGAAGCATTTGGCGTGTTTCTTTACACCTGTTGTCTATGTTTACCCATCAGTAAATGGGTACCTGGGTGTTAGTCGACTAGTGTGGGTGTTATCCTGGGACACTGACCTAATTTTCTTGAAATACTCAGCATAACAAGTGCCTTTCTATACAGTAGTATGTCACTGATGTCAGCTAGGGTTGTATACCTTGTACATGTACGTGTAGTAAATAAAGATATTATTATTATTATTATTATTATTATTATTATTATTATTATTATTATTATTATTATTATTTTCTCAGTTGTTTGTTGGGTTATCTTATTCAAACTTGGGCAATGTATGATGGAAAGATACGTCTTGACGTACACCAAAAATGAAAGAAATCAGACCATAAATAGCGGAGTTCACTTCTCAGCCATTAGCGGCCGCTTAGCGGTATATTTTTGTATGGTTGTTATGGTTATATTCTCATTTTTTCTGTCTCATTTGATAGAGTGAAATATATATTACAGAAATAGATATGATTTTGATTGCTTTCATGACGAAAAGTACCTTGAAATTGCGCTCACAGTAGCAAAAATGCTCTATTCTTTAGCGAAGCTCAAGAGTAAACAAATGATGTCACCGTCCAATACCTGTCCACCTGCCAGTCCAAATTTCAATACGGAGTCAAGAATGGATTGACATTATTTATAAAATTATTACAATAATGCAGTAGTCTGCATAACAGTAAATCTTTTATTTTTTTTTGTGAATAAATATTCCAAATGGTAAGCAAGAGTAATATAAGAGGGGCCTGTAGCCATGACTAATGAACAGAGAAAATGTTATTTTAGTGCCAGGAATGTCTGCATTGTTTATTCTGGACCCTCTTTTGAAATTGGCATCTGTTGAAATTTGTGTGAAATCGGCAAAATTGCCAATTTCTGACCACTTTATTAGGTAGTTGAAATAAGTGAATGGGTGGTTTCTTGTACTCAGTTGACAGACTAGAAGTAAATAAGTTTATTCAGGTATACACAAATACAGTTACATAGATTATCATACATAGCAGTGTATGTACAGAGAACCTAGGATAACCCAGAAAAGTCAGACAAAGTGACTTATTTCCAGTACCTGGCTTGGGCTTGCCATGTATGATTTTTGGTAAACATTTTTTTTTCTCGGTTGTTTGTTGGGCTATCTCATTGAAACTTGAGCAATGTATGATGGAAACAAAAATAAAAATGACGGACTATAAATAAGGGAGTTCACTTCTCACCCATTAGCCGCCTCTTTGCAGTATATTTTCGTATGGTTTTTATGGTTGTATTCTCATTTTTTGGACTCATTTGATATAATGGAAGATATATTACAGAAATAGACATGATTTTGATTGCTTTCATGATGAAAAGTACCTTGAAATTGAGCTCAAAGTAGCGGAAATGTTCGATTTTTGCCGATGTTCAGTGAACTGTGTAAGTCAAGTTGGTTAATTTTATTAAGTGTATTCTAACTTAACCACTCTGTAATTCGGCAAACTCAGTAATCTGGCACACTACAGGTCCCAATGATGCCAGATTTGTGATGGAGGACCTGTATATATATATATACATATATATATACATATATATATATATATATACATTATATATATATATACATATATACATATATATATATATATATATATACATATATACATATATATATATATATATATATACATATATATATACAGGAGGGCCCCACTTATACGGCAGGTTAGGTTCCAGGCTACCGCCGTAAAGCGGAAATCGCCGTAAAGTGGAACACCCTTTTTTTCCACTTATAAATGCATACAAACACTAGATAACAAGTTTACACTAACATATATTAAGTTAGCAATAGAACCAGGCATCAAAAAACAATAAAAAAGTACAATACACACATAGTGCACTCATTACTTACCTTAAAATATTTATAGTCTTAATCTAGGGTGAGACAAGTAGTATTTATTGTAAGAAATCAAGTGTGGTACGTATGGTAATAGCCAGGCTACCTTACCAGGCCACCCCACCCACACATACTATTCTATGATATTTAAGCATCCCAGAGCGATAAAATGTATATACAGTTCACTCATTACTTACCTTAAAATATTTGTAGTCTTAATGTAGGGTCAGGAGTAAGTAAATGAGATAAAACGAATAAATGAGAGAGAGAAAGAATGAGTACATGAGAGGTGACAGGCGCAGAGTAAACAAACCAGGCGAACGTAAGTTATGTAAACAAACGAAGTGTACACGTCTGGTTTGTGTACAAGTTACATTGTGTACAGGTTGTCTCTACATTGATACGGTAGAATTAATAAAGAAGAACACTCCCATTCTCATGTAACATCATTTTGAGAAGAAATGAAGCTCTGAGTGAAGGCAATGGAAATAAGTCACACTGACTTTTTTGGGTTATCCTAGGTTCTCTACACGTATGTTGTTATGTATGATAATCTATGTAACTGTATTTATGTATACCTGAATAAACTTACATACATACGAAAGGAATAATTTTCTACAGTTACCCCCAGTAACACATTTTCTCTTATGTTAGATTAGAGAAAATGTTATTCTTGCCGTCACTTGTACAAGTTATGTGGCTCCCACATCTTATATTTATGTTTATTTATTCTATTGTGGGGTGTATTTATCATCTTTTTATGTTATGTATCGTGTTTATTATATAATTTTGAAAAAAATATCATGGATGGATTAATGAAAATGTGTATATTACCGTAATATACGACATTTAATGAGACTCGGTGAGTATTGTTATTATTATCACTTGTGCAAGTCTGCTACCACATCTCACATTTATGTTTATTTATTCTACTGTGGGGTGTATTTATCTTATTTATATGTTATGCATCGTGTTTATTATATAATTTTGAAAAAAATATCATGGATGGATTAATGAAAATGTGTATATTACCGTAATATACGACATTTAATGAGACTCGGTGAGTATTGTTATTATCATTTCTAATATGGCGTCACTTGTGCAAGTCGTCTGCTACCACATCTCACATTTATGTTTATTTATTCTACTGTGGGGTGTATTTATCTTATTTATATGTTATGCATCGTGTTTATTATATAATTTTGAAAAAAATATCATGGATGGATTAATGAAAATGTGTATATTAACGTAATATACGACATTTAAATGATTCGATGTATGTAAGTTTATTTAGGTACAGGTATACATAAGTATAATTATCAGAGTATATATAAAATATGAAATAACTTTTAAAAACATTTGAAATTTTGGAGTTTCCAGACAAAATGGAGAGACTTAGTGCTTACTGAGCTCATGGAGAATGTAAACAAACAGGGTGGGGCACGGTGACCGTATTAGAAAGTCAGGTGGGGGGAGCCGTATAGCGAGTTTTGGTCATAATTTGAAATGCCCGTATTAGCGGAACGCCGTAAAGTGAAACGCCGTAAAGCGGGGCCTTCCTGTATATATATATATATATATATATACAGTGGACCCCCGGTTAACGATATTTTTTCACTCAATAAGTATGTTCAGGTGCCAGTACTGACCGAATTTATTCCCATAAGGAATATTGTGAAGTAGATTAGTCCATTTCAGACCCCCAAACATACACGTACAAACGCACTTACATAAATACGCTTACATAATTGGTCGCATTTGGAGGTAATCGTTATGCGGGGGTCCACTGTATATATTTTTTTTTTTTTTTTTTTCAACAAGTCGGTCGTCTCCCACCGAGGCAGGGTGACCCAAAAAAAAGAAAGAAAATCCCCAAAAAGAAAATACTTTCATCATCATTCAACACTTTCACCACACTCACACATTATCACTGCTTTTGCAGAGGTGCTCAGAATATAACAGTTTAGAAGCATATACGTATAGAGATACACAACATATCCCTCCAAACTGCCAATATCCCAAACCCCTCCTTTAAAGTGCAGGCATTGTACTTCCCATTTCCAGGACTCAAGTCCGACTATATGAAAATAACCGGTTTCCCTGAATCCCTTCACTAAATATTACCCTGCTCACACTCCAACAGATCGTCAGGTCCCAAGTATCATTCGTCTCCATTCACTCCTATCTAACACGCTCATGCACGCTTGCTGGAAGTCCAAGCCCCTCACCCACAAAACCTCCTTTACCCCCTCTTTCCAACCCTTTCGAGGACGACCCCTACCCCTCTATCCTTCCCCTATAGATTTATATGCTTTCCATGTCATTCTACTTTGATCCATTCTCTCTAAATGACCAAACCACCTCAACAACCCCTCTTCTGCCCTCTGACTAATGCTTTTATTAACTCCACACCTTCTCCTAATTTCCACACTCCGAATTTTCTGCATAATATTTACACCACACATTGCCCTTAGACAGGACATCTCCACTGCCTCCAACCGTCTCCTCGCTGCTGCATTTACCACCCAAGCTTCACATCCATATAAGAGTGTTGGTACTACTATACTTTCATACATTCCCTTCTTTGCCTCCATAGATAATGTTTTTTGACTCCACATATACCTCAACGCACCACTCACCTTTTTTCCCTCATCAATTCTATGATTAACCTCATCCTTCATAAATCCATCCGCCGACACGTCAACTCCCAAGTATCTGAAAACATTCACTTCTTCCATACTCCTCCTCCCCAATTTGATATCCAATTTTTCTTTATCTAAATCATTTGATACCCTCATCACCTTACTCTTTTCTATGTTCACTTTCAACTTTCTACCTTTACACACATTCTCAAACTCATCCACTAACCTTTGCAATTTTTCTTTAGAATCTCCCATAAGCACAGTATCATCAGCAAAAAGTAACTGTGTCAATTCCCATTTTGAATTTGATTCCCCATAATTTAATCCCACCCCTCTCCCGAACACCCTAGCATTTACTTCTTTTACAACCCCATCTATAAATATATTAAACAACCATGGTGACATTACACATCCCTGTCTAAGACCTACTTTTACCGGGAAGTATTCTCCCTCTCTTCTACACACCCTAACCTGAGCCTCACTATCCTCATAAAAGCTCTTTACAGCATTTAGTAACTTACCACCTATTCCATATACTTGCAACATCTGCCACATTGCTCCTCTATCCACTCTATCATATGCCTTTTCTAAATCCATAAATGCAATAAAAACTTCCCTACCTTTATCTAAATACTGTTCACATATATGCTTCAATGTAAACACTTGATTTACACATCCCCTACCCACTCTGAAACCTCCTTGCTCGTCCGCAATTCTACATTCTGTCTTACCTCTAATTCTTTCAATTATAACCCTACCGTATACTTTTCCTGGTATACTCAGTAAACTTATTCCTCTATAATTTTTACAATCTCTTTTGTCCCCTTTCCCTTTATATAAAGGGACTATACATGCTCTCCGCCAATCCCTAGGTACCTTCCCCTCTTTCATACATTTATTAAACAAAAGTACCAACCACTCCAACACTATATCCCCCCCTGCTTTTAACATTTCTGTCATGATCCCATCAGTTCCAGCTGCTTTACCCCCTTTCATTCTACGTAATGCCTCACGTACCTCCACCACACTTACATTCTGCTCTTCTTCACTCCTAAAAGATGGTATACCTCCCTGGCCAGTGCATGAAATTACCGCCTCCCTTTCTTCCTTAACATTTAAAAGTTCCTCAAAATATTCTCGCCATCTACCTAATACCTCCCTCTCCCCATCTACTAACTCCCCTACTCTGTTTTTAACTGACAAATCCATACTTTCCCTAGGCTTTCTTAACTTGTTTAACTCACTCCAAAATTTTTTCTTATTTTCATTAAAATTTCTTGACAGTGCCTCTCCCA
>NC_091311.1:1160304-1172804 GCF_038502225.1 Cherax quadricarinatus | reverse complement strand
TTTCCTCTAGGGTGATTAAGTGGCTTTTGAGAAGAGTCTTAAATTGATTTTCAGACCGGGTTACTTTATTATCTTCTGGTAATGAATTCCAAATTTTGGGGCCCTTTATGTGCATAGAGTTTTTACACAGTGTGATATGGACACGAGGTATATCAAAAAGTGATCTGTGTCTTTATTTATTTATTAATTTGAACATGATGCAGAAAAGTACAAAAGAATACAATTAAGTGCAGCATGCCAAAGCCCCTTGTATACAGAGCATTATGGGCAGGCTTAAAATTAACTTAAGATTAACTAAGCATTCCTAAACATTTTTGTAAACAGATAACAATTAAGCTCTAGTGAGTATTACAAAGACAGGTCATATGGTTGCATGCATTGCTGTACATTCAGTAGAATGGAGTATTCTGTTAGGTAATGTAATTAAAAAATAACAAGGTTTGATTGGGTCTCAGGTTAAATATTTCTGTGATACAATTATGAGAAACATTTAAGATATACAATTTATTAGATACAATTATTCAGTATTTATTTGGTTGTGGGTGAGTAAGTGATTTTTGAGAAGAGACTTGAATTTATAAACAGATAATGTTTCTTTTATATTCATTGGTAATGAATTCCAGATTTTAGGGCCTTTTATGTGCATTGTGTTTTTGCATAGCGTGAGATGGACACGAGGAACATCAAAGAGTGATCTGTGCCTTGTGTTATGGTCATGTGTTCTGTTGAGGTTGGTAAGGAGACGTTTGAGGGGAGGGTTTATATCAGAGTTAAGTGTTCTATGAATGTAGTAGGTGCAGTAATAAGTATGGATGTTTTGTATGGTGAGTAGGTTTAGAGTTTTGAATATTGGTGGAGTGTGCTGCCTGTAGTGGGAATTTATCATCATTCTGACTGCAGCCTTTTGTTGGGTAATTAATAGTCTGAGATGGTTTATTGTTGTTGAGCCCCATGCACAAATTCCATAGGTGAGTTAGGGGTAAATAAGTGAGTGATATAGGACCAGGAGGGCTGACTGTGGAACATAGTACCGTATCTTCGATAGTATGCCTACGGTCTTGGATTTTTTTTTGGAAATTTGTTGTATATGTGTTTGAAATTTGAGTCTATTATCAAGGTGGATCCCTAAAAATTTTCCCTCTGTGAATTTTGTGATAGGTGATCCATTTATCATTATGTTAAGAGGGACGTCTGTAGCTCTGTTACCAAACTGAATGAAGTAGGTTTTGTCAGTGTTTAGAGTAAGTTTGTTAATACTCATCCAGGTAGATATTTTTTGTAATTCAGTATTTACAGTATTGGCTAGCGTGACTGGGCTTGGGTGAGAGAAGACGTGTGTAGTGTCATCTGCAAATAGTGTGGGTTTGAGTAGTTGTGATGCATTTGGTAGGTCATTTATGTATATGAGAAAGAGTAGAGGGCCTAGGACACTTCCCTGTGGGACACCAACTGTAATTGGCTGTGCGGAAGAATTTGCCCCATTTGTGTACACATATTGGCTTCTGTTGCTGTGGTAAGACTTTAGGTAGTTGAGGGAGTGCCCTCTTATACCATAGTGCAACAATTTTATGTGGAGCAAGTCATGGCCAACTGTATCAAAAGTTTTACGTAAGTCAATGAAGATCCCCAGTGGGACTTGTTTTTTCTCTATTGCAGTATATATGTGTTCTAGCATGTGTATAATAGCATCATTAGTATTTTTATTAGGCCTGAACACAAATTGACAGGGGTTGAGGTAGGAATAGATTTGCTTATGAATTAATTTTTCGAAGATTTTAGAGAGAGGGTGTAAGTTGGATATTGGCCTATAGTTATTCATGTCTGTTTGGTCTCCTTTATGGATTGGGGTGACCCTTGCTATTTTGAGAACTGTTGGGAAGGTAGAGGATTCTATGGATTTGTTAAAGAGTGTTGCAATGATTGGAGATAGTACTTGTGATGCTTTTTTGTATATAAAGGGTGGTAAGGTATTTAAATCTCCTGCCTTGTTTTTTAGTGCATTGATAATAAGGGAGACTTCAGTAGGGTTAGTCGGAGCTAGGAACAGCGTGTTCGGGTAGTTGCCAGTGAGGTAGTCATTGGGTGGGGTATCTGAGCTTGGGATTTTATTGGCAAGGCTTTTTTCTTATAGTGGAGAAGAAATTATTGAGTCTGTTTGCTGTTTCAGTTGGTGGGAGTTTGGGTTCATCTGGTTTTGTTATTTCAATTTCGCTATTTCATGATATCTTTTTTGTTCCTATAATTTCTGATAGGGTTTTCCAGGTCTTTTTTATATCACCTCGTAAGTTGGACAATCTGTTCTCATAATACAGTTTTTTAGCCCTTCTTATCAGGCTGGTTAGGATTGATGAGTAACATTTTATTTGGTCTCTGGTTATGTGACCCATTCTGTACTGTTTTTCATATAGGTGCTTTGTGTTTATGGATTTGAGGATGCTGGGTGTTAGCCAGGGACTGTTCAGTCTCTTAGCTGTCATCTGTTTAGTTTTTTGGGGGCAGTGCTTGTTGTAGAGGTATTGGGTCTTTTTTAGAAAATTATTAATACTTTCATCAATATCTGTATAGATTTCTAGCTCAGTGTGCCAGTCAATGTTTGTCACTGCTGCTGTGAAGTTATTAATGGCTGCCTCATTGTGAAGTCTGAAGGTGACTTTAGTAGTGTCTTGGTAATTTCCCGAGATTTGTGATGAGGAAGGCAGGGTAGTGATCTGTGGTATTATCTGTGATTATGCCTGATTTTAAAGGGGATATGGTGTTGGTCCAGATGTGGTCTAGTAGGGAAACACTAGTCTCTGTAACTCTTGTAGATTTTGTTACTGATGGTAGCAACATGCAGTTACTCATAGTGTTTGTGAATTCAGTAACGTGTGGGTCCTGGTCTTGCAGGAGATTTATATTGAAGTCACCTGAGAGTAGTAAGTGATCTTTGTTCATGCGTGCATCAGTTATCATACTTCCTAGGTTGTCACTAAAATGGCTAATGTTTGACTGTGGTACTCTGTAGATGTTTATCACTGTGAGAGGTTTTTGTAGGTATTTGGATTTGAATTTAGCTATTATATATTCCCCATGTTCATCCCTTGTGCAAGTATTAGTGATACATTCTAGTTGGTCTGAGTAGTATATAGCTGTGCCACCCCCTTGTTGATCTGGCCTTCAGTTGTGTATCGCTATGTAACCAGGAATGGCATAGACAATTGTAGTATCAGGCTTTAGTAAGGTTTCGGTGAGAGTAATGATGGATATACTGGCATGCAGGGAATTTAGTAATGCTATGAGGTCATCGTAATGTTTACTTAAAGATCTGATAATGTATTTAAAGACAGTTATGTTTTTGTTGGCTCTAAGAAGTGCCTTTGATTGTTCTGCTGTGTAGTAATTACAGTTACTGTTTGATTCATTTAAATCATTCAATAAGAGGTTGGTATCAGGATCAATGCTTGTTATCATAAGATTTATAGTGAATCTATAGTTAGAATTAAGTATAAGACAAAGTAAATATTCTAAAGCTATTTACTAAGGTTGGTGAGGAGAAGTTTGAGTGGAGTGTTTATATTTGTGCATGTATTGTTCTGTGTATGTAGCAGGCACATGAATAAATATGGATGTTCTTAATGGTGAGCAGACTCAGACTTTTGAAAATTGGTGGAGTATGCTGGTGGGAGTGGGAATTTGTTATCATTCTGACTGCTGCCTTTTGCTGGGTTATTAGAGGTCTTAGGTGATTGAATGTTGTTGATCTCCATGCACAAATTCCATAGGTGAGGTAAGGGTATGAGTGAATGGTATAATGCCAGGAGAGCTGATTGTGGAACATAGTACCTTATCTTTGATAGTATACCTACAGTCTTAGAGTTTTTCTTAGTGATTTGTTGTATTTGTGTCTGGAACTTAAGGCTACTGTCAAGGTGGATACCTAGGAATTTTCCCTCTTTAAGTCTTGTGACTGATGATCCGTTTAGTGTTATGTTAATTGGATGATTTGCAGCTTTGTTTCCAAACTGAATGAAATATGTTTTATCTGTATTCAGGGTAAGTTTATTAGTCATCATCCAGGCAGATATTTTCTGCAATTCGGCATTGACAGTGTTTGCTAGTATGACTGGGTTTGGGTGGGAAAAGACATATGTTGTGTCATCTGCAAATAATATGGGTTTGAGTAACTGTGATGATTCGGTAGATCATTGATGTAGATGAGAAAGAGGAGTGGTCCAAGGACACTTCCTTGTGGGACTCCTACTGTCATTTGTTGGGTGGAAGAGTTTGCACCATTTGCATACACTTATTGAGTTCTGTTACTAAGGAATGACTTTAGGTAGTTTAGGGAGTGGCCTCTGATACCATAGTGCATTAATTTGGAGTACAACAGTTCGTGGTTGACTGTATCAAAAGCTTTATTTAAATCAGTGAAAATGCCCAGTGGGACTTCCTTCTTTTCTAGTGTGGTATATATTAATTCTCGCATGTGTATGATAGCATCATTTGTGCTTTTATTATTCCTGAATCCGAACTGATAAGGAATGGATCCATCTATGAATTAATTTTTCAAAGATTTTAGAGAGCAGTGGTAAGTTAGATATTGGTCTATAGTTATTCAAGTCAGCTTGCTCACCCCCTTTATGGATTGGAGTGACCCTTGCTATTTTGAGGACTGTTGGGAAGGTAGATGATTCAATGGATTTGTTAAAGAGTGTTGCAATAATGGGTGACAATAGTTGTGAAGCTTTTTTGCACATAAAAGCAGGCAAGTTGTTTATGTCACCTGCCTTTTTTTTTTTGAGGGTGCTGATGATGAGCGAGGCTTCTAATGGGTTGGTTAGAGCTAGGAATAGCGTATTTGATAGGTACCTATGGGGTAGTCTGATGGACAGGTGTTTGAGCTTGGTATTTTATTCGCTAGATTTTTTCCTATGGTGGAGAAGAAAACATTGAGTCTGTTTGCTGTTTCAATAGGTGTGAGCAAGGGTTTGTCTGATTTCGTTAGTTTGATTGTTTTGTTTTTGGATAACTTTTTAGTTCCAAGAATTTCAGATAGAGTTTTCCAGTTTTTTTTCATATCACCTTTGATGTTATGTAATTATTTTTATAGTACAATTTTTTAGATCTTCTTATCAGGCTGGTAAGAGCTGACAAGTAACGTTTAGACTGTTCTCTAGTTATTTGACCTTTTCTATACTGTTTTTCATATTTGTGCTTTGTGTTAATGGATTTGAGGATGCTGGGTGTTAGCCAGGGACTACTCAGTCTCTTTGCTGTGATCTGTTTTGCTTTTTATGGGGCAATGTTTGTTGTAGAGGCATTGGGCATTTTTTAGAATATTATTTATACATTCATTCATGTCTGTATATGTTTCGAGCTCATAATTTTCCAATCGATGTTTTTCATAGCTGCTATAAAGTTGTTAACAGCTGTCTCGTTATGTAGTCTGAAGGTTATTTTAGTAATGTCTTGTGGCCGTTTGCCCAGATTAGTTATGAGAAAGGTTGGGTAGTGGTCTGTAGTGTTACCTGTGATTATGCCTGATTTTAAAGGGGATACGGTGTTTGTCCAGATGTGGTCTATTAAGGAGATACTTGTCTCGGTGATTCTTGTAGGTTTAGTTATTGTTGGTAGCAACAAGCAGTTGCTCATAGTGTTTGTGAATTCGATTACCTGTGGGTCCTGGTCATGTAGTATGTTCATGTTGAAATCACCTCTTAGTAGCAAGTGATTTTTATTCATGTATGCATCAATAATCATGTTTCCTAGTTTTTCACTAAAATGGTAAATTTTTGACTGTGGTACTCTGTATATGTTTATAATTGTGAGGGGTTTTTGCAGGTCTTTTGATTTAAATTTGGCTATGATGTATTCTCCATGTTCATCCCCTGTGCAGGATTTATCGATGCATTCGAGTTGATTTTGATAGTATACAGCTGTTCCTCCCCCTTGCTTGTCTGTTCTACAGTTGTGTATGGCATGTAGCCAGGAATGGCATAGACATCTGTAATATCAGGCTTAAGCCAGGTTTCTGTGAGTGTGATGATTGATATACAGTGGACCCCCGCATAGCGACCTTAATCCGTGCAAGAGGACTGGTTGTTATGCGAAATGTTCGGTGTGCGAATGAATTTTTCCCATAAGAAATAATGGAAATCAAATTAATCCGTGCAAGACACCCAAAAGTATGAAAAAAAAAATTTTACCACATGAAATATACATTTTCCTACACACAAAGAGAAGGATACATGCACAATAGTAGAGTAGTACATGCACAATATATATTGTGCATGTACTACTCTACTAAATGAAGAATAAATGACACTTACCTTTATTGAAGATGCAGCAATGACTGATGAGACACTGTGTCCTGGGAGTGCCTTTTCCTCCTGAGTACTGTAGGTCCTGTTTGGTATTTTCTTCCAGAACATGCCTTATCACACTGTGTATGCCACTACGATTCTTAAATCTCTCAAACCAACCTTTGCTGGCTCTAAATTCACCAATATGAGCACTAGTTCCAGGCATTTTCCCTGTTCACCTGGGTGTTAGTCGACTGGTGTGGGTTGCATCCTGGGAGACAAGATTAAGGACCCCAATGGAAATAAGTTAGACAGTCTTCGATGACACTGACTTTTTTGGGTTATCCTGGGTGGCAAATCCTCTGGGGTTAATTGTTTCTTGGTATTCTCAATAAGCCACACCAACAACGGTGCTACAGCAGCAGCAGCAGCTGACGGTGGTACAGCAGCAACAGACGATGCTACAGCAGCAACAGACGATGCTACAGCAGCAGCAGATGATGCTACAGCAGCAGCAGACGATGCTACAGCAGCAGCAGACGATGCTACAGCAGCAGCAGACGATACTACAGCAGCAGCAGACGATGCTACAGCAGCAGCAGACGATGCTACAGCAGCAGCAGACGATGCTACAGCAGCAGCAGACGATGCTACAGCAGCAGCAGACGATGCTACAGCAGCAGCAGACGATGCTACAGCAGCAGCAGACGATGCTACAGCAGCAGCAGACGGTACTACAGCAGCAGCAGCAGCTGACGGTGGTACAGCAGCAGCAGCTGACAGTGCAGCAGCAGCTGACAGTGCAGCAGCAGCTGACAGTGCAGCAGCAGCTGACAGTGCAGCAGAAGCTGACAGTGCAGCAGCAGCTGACAGTGCAGCAGCAGCTGACAGTGCAGCAGCAGCTGACAGTGCAGCAGCAGCTGACAGTGCAGCAGCAGCTGACAGTGCAGCAGCAGCTGACAGTGCAGCAGCAGCTGACAGTGCAGCAGCAGCTGACAGTGCAGCAGAAGCTGACAGTGCAGCAGCAGCTGACAGTGCAGCAGCAGCTGACAGTGCAGCAGCAGCTGACAGTGCAGCAGCAGCTGACAGTGCAGCAGCAGCTGACGGTGGTACAGCAGCAGCTGTACCACCAATAGTAACGATGGTTGATTGGGGTTTATTATACAACCTGGCCAGCTCGGAGACACGCACTCCACTTTCATACTTATCAATGATCTTTTTCTTCATCTCCATAGTAATTCTCACCCTTATTGCTGTAGGGTTGGCACTAGAAGCTTTCTTGGGGCCCATGGTCACTTATTTTCCAGAAAAAATCACCAAAAACACTGTAATAATACGAAATGTTCCGATTGTATGCTTGGATGTTACCGCGGAGGCTGGCTGGTAAACAATGCCACCGGCGGAACATGTGAGCGTGGCTCAGGCCGCACATTGGACGCGTCTCGGACGAATGGCGGTGAGCGGGTTTTTGGGCAGTATGCGAGGCAAAATTTTTGCGATCAAAGCGTCCGGTATGCGGATTGTACGGTATGCTATGCGTCTGGTATGCGGGGGTCCACTGTATTGGAATGAAGGGAATTGAGTAATGTTGTGAGGTCATCATAATGTTTGCTCGAGGATCTGACATTGTAGTTAAAGATGGTTATGTTATTGTTTGCACTGAGTAATGTCTTTGCTTGGTCTGCTGTATAGTAATTACAGTTGCTGTTTGATTCGTGAAATTCATTTAGTAAAAAGTTTACATCAGGATCTATGCCTGTAATCATAGGATGAGAGTAATTTTACAAACTAGATTTTCTGAGTAAAATAATATAAGAGTTATATTGAATCTACAACTAGACTTAGGAATAATACTATGTAATTATTCTAAAACTTTTAAAAATATAAAAGAACTATGGATTATTATTGAATAGATAATTCAGTTATACACTTTGGGATTTAAGTAGCACCTTAATTATTTTAACAAATGTGAGCTTATGAACTATGGTAGATATTTACAGCTAAAATAAAGGAGCTAGTGAATATAATAATCAAAGAATGAATTAAAAAACAAAAACAGTAGCACCTGAGATAGTCAATAGCACCTGGAATAATTTAACCCGTAAACGGTCCAAACGTATATATACGTTTTTTCAACATTTGAAAGTATGTACAGTGGACCCTCGACCAACGTTGGCATCGTCTAACGTTAAATCCGACTAGCGATACATTTTAACGCAAAAATTTTGCCTTGACTAGCGCTGAAAAACCCGACCAACGCTATTCGTTCCGTTCAAGACGTGTCCACTTTGGCCTGAGCGCGCCTCACTTGTCCCATGGGTGACAGTGTTTACAAGCCAGCCAGCCACCACGGTCCCTGACACAGCTACTGCAAGCCGTGTTGGCAAACTGTACACTGACAATGTTGTGAAACACTTTAGAAATGTCATAAAGGAACGGGAGGTACAGGCCTCTATGGACAGATATGTTGTGCGACAGAGGTCCAGTGACTCTCAAGCTGGTCATAGTGGCATTAAAAGAAGAAGGGAAGTAACCCCAGAAAAGGACTTGCCACCTCAAGTTCTAATGGAAGGGGATTCCCCTTCTAAACACTAAGACCATCAACACTTTCCCCTCCTCCCATCCCATCAATCATCACCAGATCTTCAATAAAGGTAAGTGTCATGTAACTGTGCATGCCTTCTTCAGTTTGTGTGTATTAAAATTAATATTTAATGTGGTAAAAAATTTTTTTTTTTTCATACTTTGGGGTGTCCTGCACGGATTAATTTGATTTCCATTATTTCTTATGGGGAAAATTAACTTGACTAACGATAATTTTGACTAACGATGAGCTCTCAGGAACGGATTAATAGCATTAGTCGAGGGTCCACTGTATGTAAAAAAAGTAAATCTTCTTTTTGTTTTTTTACATTTGAAAATGTGTAAAAAAACTTTGATCTTTTTTTTTTGTTATATTTGAAAATATGTAAAGAAACATAGATCTACTTTTGTAGCACTACACATGTGAACGTAGATCTGCTTGGACGTTTACGGGTTAATAAATGTGACTATATGGACAAGAGGGAAAAATACTAAAACACCTGAAAGTGGCCCTTTAGTTGTTATTAAAACTAAGAGTATAGCAATTACTGAATAAAGGGCAGTACAGTGTATTGGTATATAGAGAATTATTTCAGGAGAAATATAAAAAGGTACTAAATTAAGTAGTGGTAAACAACCTTTAAAGGATAGATAGTCACTATGATATGAAATTAACCTGAGTAGGATTTGCCTTGTAGCATAACGTTTGAGCAATTAATATCACAAAAAGAATTATTATTTGAGATAGTTGATACTAGCTAGTGAAAGATGGTACAAGGAATTGCACAAAAGTGTACTAGGAACATACACTAGTTGGTTATTTGTAGTTTGGGAGCAAAGGGAAAATTTGGTAAGTTTATAAGAAAATTATAACAGTGCTTACATAGGAATAATTGGTAATACAAATATTATTATAGAGTAAGTATCTTATTACAAATAATAAATTGTGAATGTGAGATCTGGGAAGATAACACAAATTGAGTCACACAAGGAACTGTGGGGGACACATAGGATAATGAGGTAGTAAATACTATCTGGGAGGTGATAGTACAGGGATTAATTCAATAATGGCATAATAACATACAATGATTTGGTCACTAATATCATGAACAAATCTTGTATAATACTAAAGTTCTATTATATATTTACATATGTACAGTCACTGGACATGTTTTTAGAACTGCTGCAGCTTGTGGAACTCCTTGAAACAAGGCACCATGCACAGAGGTACCTTACATTCCTCACACATAAACTGAGTGTCTTTGCATCTTTGTTGCCGTCGTTTTGTTTGTGCGCAGACAACACATCTCTTCTGAGCAAATATCTTCATAGTTGCAGGAAGCTGTATTATGAAGTGATCACCTTCCCTCCTCAAACGCTTGGGTATTTACTGAGGAGTTCGAGGACGGTTTTGTATAGGAGGTGCTGTTACCTGGTACTTCATTATGAGTTGTCTGACAACAGACAAACAAAATTCACCATACGGTGGTCTGTTGCCAGTCCTCATTTGGTACATATTATATGCATTGAGCATTGAAATGCCCATGAGATGGAAGAAAAGTTTCATGTACCACTTGTAACTCTTATGAACACAATCAACAAAGCCAATCTGCATGTCACATTTGTCAACCAAGCGCATGTTTTGTGTATAATCAATCACTGTCACTGGTTTTCGAATACGTTCATTAGTCACTCTATCAACTTTAGCACTGTCTTGCATTTCATTACGGTGAATGGTTGCCAACACTGTGACATCTCATTTGTCAAGCCACCATAATGCCATGATGTCATTGGTAGTAAACACCTACACCTCACCACTACGAGTGCTTGTGTTGAACCTGGGTATATGTTTACGATCAGAACGCACTGTGCTACACATATCTGTCATGTTCACTCGCAAGAAATCACTGAGTAAAGGGCTTGTATACCAGTTATCAGTATGTAATGTATGCCCTTTACCAAGATAAGGTGCCATCATGCTTCTCACTATGTCACCTGAGATACCCAATGGCATCCTGGTATCTTTCAATGTTTTATTTCCCGTGTATACAACAATATCCAATACCAGGCCACTGTCACAGTCACAGAGTACAAACAGTTTTATACCAAAGCATTTCCTCTTGCTCGATATATACTGCTTGAATGACAGCCTACCTTTGAACAAAATCAAAGACTTGTCAAATACAAGATTCTTGAATGGATAAAAGTACATGTTGAACTTTTGTTTCAGATACATAAAAACATTTCTAATCTTGTATAACCTGTCACTTCTGTCAGGCCTGGTTTTGTCAGAGAAGTGCAACATGCGTAACAGTTAGATAAACCTGTTCACTGGGATGATTTCACTGAAGGCTGGGGTACAAATTAGCCAATCTGTGGACCGGTATGATTTTATATTATGCTTATAGACATGAGGCATAAGCATTATTGTTGCAAAAAGCAAATACATTTCTGCAACAGTTCTCTCTTTCCACCGGTGTAGTCTTGACTGTGGTGATATGATCGTATTTGCCATGGTGTACTCAAAATGACTGTGGTGATATGATCGTATTTGCCATGGTGTACTATAAATACTTGTTACTTTCCCTGACAGTAGTTTCCATCAAGGGCTAGTCAAAGAATAGTTCAAATAACTCCAGTTCATTTGCAGTGTTTCCAAGGGGACAAGTAGGTAGAATTCCACTTTGAGAGTCATCAAAGTGGTGGGGTTTGGGAACAAAATTGGGATTTTGCTGCCAATCCCAGATACGGTTTGCTGGTGGATACTGGACATCATAAGCTGGTTGTGCTGGTAGTTGTGGTTGTGGTGGGCTGGTGGCTGATGCTCTGCTTTGTCCTTGAGCTGAGGAGTCAGCGGCGTGGGTCCCAGCCTGGGCTGGTGAGTCATGCATGGCCGTGGCATTACCATCACCACTACCACCACCTACTGATGCCTGTGGTCTATCCATGCCAAGTGTAGCCACATCATCCTCACTTTCACTGTCTATTCCTGGTGTAGGGCCACGGGATGTACTCTGGGATGTACTCCGGGATGTACTCTGGGATGTACTCTGGGATGTATTCTGGGATGTACTCTGGGATGTACTCTGGAATGTACTCCGGGATGTACTCCATCCCCTGGGCACCGCATAGGAACACTACCTGAGCACATGCGGCTGCGTATATACCGACACTTCACTGGTGAATATGATTCCTCACTATCACTACTCGAATGATCGTCAAAAGCAATAAAATCACAATCCACGTTACTATCATCATTACTGAAGTCAGAGGCCTGGCCACGTGAAAATATTAGTTTCCTCTTGCGACGAGGTACAACTGAACGCGACTGAGACGTGCCCACACCAGAGGTAGAAGGTTGAGGATCGTCAGAATTTTCTGCACTATTATCGATATCCTGGTCATTCCTTTTGGTCACTAACTGATCAGAGCCATAGAATTCGTCTTCATTTCCACTTCCATCAGAGTCAGAACTATCAGTATATATACTGATTGTGTATATATATATATATATACAGTGGACCCCCGCATAGCGACCTTAATCCGTGCAAGAGGGCTGGTTGTTATGCGAAATGTTCGGTATGCGAATGAATTTTCCCCATAAGAAATAATGGAAATCAAATTAATCTGTGCAAG